>NC_134488.1:64407468-64706031 GCF_040206685.1 Ascaphus truei | reverse complement strand
TTCTATTAACGCTCTCAAAATTGCACGCTAACGCATGCAGAACATGAAGCAAAGACTCGACACAGACGCAAGATGAAAATATATCCTTTTTGCTCCGAATTTGTATTCATACATCCCCCCCAAAATCTGCTACATCTCATTATAACATTGTGCTGCCTATCTCCTTCCCCAATTTCTCTCTATAATCACTCTCCGATATGCTCACTGGCACAAAAAGAGCAACATTGAGGAAAGCCCCTTGATACATTGACACAAAATAATGCAGAGTAAGTCCGAGTTTATAGTACTTGCTACGGCGACTGCGACATTGTGCAGCACAGTAGCAAGTACATGTTGTCCGTCACGGGTGCCCATATCGGGGGCGACGGCGACCGCGTGACGTCAGCCGCCTCGATCGCTGGAAGCCATCTAATGCTCCTATAGAAGTATATGGTATTAACAGCACATCAATAGAGGTAAATCACTAATAGATGAAGGTGTGGTGCACGGGAACATAACAGGGACCCTTATTCCCTCTAAATTGGCAATGAAGAACATAGAAGAACATAGAGAGTGTTCTCAGCACTCAATAGAAATTATAGTGTGCTATTTGGATACAATTTTCGGTTATACTTGATAGACTAGAACAGTATCATTGTCTATTGCAAACTGTTTGCCATATTTTGTACAATTTTTTTCAATTAGTAAAATATACACTTTTTTGCATAACATCCGTGTCGTTTACATTGATAATTTCTATTGAGTGCTGGGAACACACTATGCACATCAATGCTCATATGTTCCATATAGAGGCCTATTGGTGTATAATATAGAGAAAAGATGCAGGCACACAAGTAGTTATGCAAAATGCTATGGTTTACTGCATATTGGTAGGCACAAATTAAAGTTCTGCCTAACAATATGCATTAAACCAGCGGTGCGCAAACTTTTTTGTCTGCGCCCCTTTCCTGCTCTCTCTCCTGCTCGCACCCACCCCTTACCTTTTCTCTGATGTTTCTGATGTCATGTGACACTGTGGCGGCATTTAACGCCGCGTTGCCATGGCGACGCATCACCAGAACCCACCGGAGAGTAGGTAATAGGACTATACAGAGGCCTCGCGCGCTCCGCCAGGGCCTCTAAGCGCTGCACACCCCCCCCCCCAAAAAAAAAATGTTGTGACCCCAGTTTGCGCACCCCTGCAGTAAACCATAGCATTTTGCATAACTACTTGTGTGCCTCCATCTTTTCTCTACATTAGAGTCAGAAGGAGGATTTCTGAGGTTTTTGGAGCAAGGCTTAAGCTTGTGCTACTTGACCAATATACATCCCCCACTCTCTGTTGCTAAAATTTCTGAAGGGGTTTCCAGTTAACACCTTTATACAAGAAGTAAATTAGGGAGTCATCCTGTATTGTTGGAAGCGGCTGATCGAAAGTACTTTGCCTTGAATAAAATACAGAATTACCCACTTAATGCTACCAGTGGCAGCAAGTCTGCAGGTTCTGCTGTCACCAAAAGGGTATCTACTGTATCTCAATGTCTTGTATAGCGTATACACAGAGCGAACCCTACTCCTATACGCTTTTTAAAAAATCCCCTTGCACCGTAAGATCAGTGGAAGCTCCTCTCAAGATCAGAACACAGGTATCCCAGAAGGAAACATGACTGTGCTCAGCCAGTAGCAGCAGCAGCTTCCAACTGCATCTACAGCATGACAAATATATATTTGTGTGGGGTTCATGAAGCAGCCGGTTTATCTACCTTGAACACATCCGGCCCCTTCTCTGGCAGGAGTCAGTACTGCAATCCGGTCCCTTCGCTGGCAGGAGTCAGTACTGCAATCCGGTCCCTTCTCTGGCAGGAGTCAGTGTGCAATCCGGTCCCTTCTCTGGCAGGAGTCAATACTGCAATCCGGTCCCTTCTCTGGCAGGAGTCAGTACTGCAATCCGGTCCCTTCTCTGGCAGGAGTCAGTACTGCAATCCGGTCCCTTCTCTGGCAGGAGTCAGTACTGCAATCCGGCCCCTTCTCTGGCAGGAGTCAGTACTGCAATCCGGCCCCTTCTCTGGCAGGAGTCAGTACTGCAATCCGGTCCCTTCTCTGGCAGGAGTCAGTACTGCAATCCGGTCCCTCTCTGGCAGGAGTCAGTACTGCAATCCGGTCCCTTCTCTGGCAGGAGTCAGTACTGCAATCCGGTCCCTTCTCTGGCAGGAGTCAGTACTGCAATCCGGTGCCTTCTCTGGCAGGAGTCAGTACTGCAATCCGGTGCCTTCTCTGGCAGGAGTCAGTACTGCAATCCGGTGCCTTCTCTGGCAGGAGTCAGTACTTGCAATCCGGCCCCTTCTCTGGCAGGAGTCAGTACTGCAATCCGGCCCCTTATCTGGCAGGAGTCACAAGTGCAATCCGTCTCCTTCTCTGGCAGGAGTCAGTAGTGCAATCCGTCCCCTTCTCTGGCAGGAGTCAGAAGTGCAATCCGCCCCCTTCTCTGGCAGGAGTCAGTAGTGCAATACGGCCCCCTTCTCTGGCAGGAGTCACAAGTGCAATCCGTCCCCTTCTCTGCAGCAGAAAATTCAAAGAATTGCTTAAATATATCCTGATATAAATTTTTTTTGACCCTGCTTTAGCACTCCAAGAATCCACGAGAAGAAGAATTTTTCATGCTTCACTTCCTCAGCCTTCTCTGCTTATTTTTTTTCTTCTTCTACTAACAAAATAAATAGCTTACAAAAAAATTCTAAAACACTTAAAAAGATAATTATCTATCTTTGCAGCTTCAGCAGAGCCTTGTGCAAAACATCATGTTCAGTTTTTATGTGTACTTGCTGAATTGTTATTACAATAAATTATATTCCCCATAGTGGGGAGAAGCAATCAAGCCAGAGAAAAGAGTTTTCGGTGTCAGATGCCTCTGGAAAATAAAGTGTTATTTAACGGAGTCAGTGAAATGAAGTGTGGAAAAATGTTTTGTCATTTAACAAAATCATTTAGTGGCTGTGTTTCTGAGCCAGGGTCTGATAGAAGAGTCCATTGCCCAGCTACATTGTATGCTATATACCTATGCAGGAGGAGAGCTGGGCATTACCACGGAGTGCAATTCAATCCACAAGGGAATTCCATGCACTGTTGACCCCAGCTATACTAGGTGTCAAAGTCTTAGCCCCTTTATGATATTCCAGGAATGGCCCAAGAGTTGGTGTTCACATGGCACTGGATCCAAAATGTCTCTGTGCCAGTAGGCATGTTGGCACTGCATAGATTTACACTCTCCTGAATGACAAGAGTAGTATTTTGTGTTTTATATAGTGACTTTCGCTCCACAACTACAGATGTAGTAAGCCTAACTGTCTTCCATGCCGCTGCCATGAGCGGTCGTGGCACCAAAGGATTAACTCTGCAGGGGGTCACATTCATAAGCATGAACACCCCCCCCCCCCCCCCGCTCTCCCCATACCACCCATCGTGGCAGACACTGTCCTGGATGCCGAGGGCTTTTGCTTGGTTCATATGCAGCTTCGAGCACAGTAAGTATAACTACATCTGTATACAGCTATACAGGCAGCAGCACTCAAGCAGCCAGCTCCGGCGTGGATCCTGCAGCGGCAATTGCTGAACGGTGTCCAAAGGAGAGAGGAAACCAGAGAACATGTGATCTGGGGCACAGGAGTAAAGGAAGTGCTCAAGTTCATACTGAGGGAATCCTACATGGTTTATACCCAATTATCCCAAGTCACTTAGCCGCAACAACTGGTAAAAAAAAAAAAAAAAAAAAAAATAAAAAGATTGTACCAGATAATTGAGCCACTAATGCAGAATTACCTATGTGCTATGTGATTATCAGCTGTGCCTCAGGGCTTCTAAACATGTCGAACAGAGCTTATAGAAGTACGTGTATTACTACTGTGAAGCGCTATGTACATTAATGGCGCTATACAAATAAAGACATACAATACAATACAATATGTGGCAGAATCGTGAACTCCACCTGCACACTTATCCAAAGAAGATCGATACTGTCACACACATACACCCCGCCTTGCTCCTAGAATTATTTGCATGGGGAATGAGAAGAATTGAAGCCAGGTGTGATGGGTATAGTAACCATAATTGAATTTATAGCATATGGGCTGCATTTCCAAAACACATATTCTTTGCAAAACTGGTTAAAGGATATTGGTAACCTAACTTGTGGTCACCTAGACAGCATGTGAATAAGAGAGAGGGCTAAGGCACGTGGTGGTGGAATCCTGAAAAGAAAATGCCAAGAGAGAACAACAGCGGGAGAATGACAGGGAGAAAGTGAAGGTTTTTAGATTGCCCAACATGGAATACAATTGTGGCGAGATCATTACTTATCTTTACAGCCAAGGAAATGACGATACAAGAAGCAGAGACAGATAGTGCTGCTTTCAGCAATAAACGACCTTGAAACTGCTCTCCCAAAAATGTTTTGCTGGAATAAATATTGCAAAGGAAGCATTGGTCTGCATGACTGTGTGTGCTAAACTGCAATGACAATGAGCCCAATGGAACATGGTGCAAACTTTTTGCAATTCATGCTACACAAGTGAGTATTTGGGAAGCAGGGTAATGTCTGAGACAAGTTTAAAAGCTGCCATTAAAAAGATCAATCAAACCTCGTCTGTATGCGTCTCAGGTGTCCCAACAGACAGGGAAGGTTAAGCCAATTTTTCAGGATTGCATCTTAGAATTTTAAAAGCTTTGTTATTAATGCAGAATCCAAAAAGACACTGTGTCCTTTCCACAAACAAACGAATTCCAATCGTTACCTCCACTCCAACCTACAAACAACGCCGGGTCATCCAGCGCATCATGAATGCACAATGCATGCTCAGTGAGGGGAAAAAGGCAAACTGGATCTTTTTGCATTTCATTGTCATTTAGGTTTGTTTTTTGTCCAAGCTGCATGTACTTTCACACTGAGATCATTCAATAGCTTTTTTCTTCCTTTGGAACAGTAATGATGTAAAAAGATAGATCTCTGGCCTTATTAACAATGGCTTTCACTGTGATATTCTAAAAATGCCCAACAATTTAGCGGTGACCACTGCAACCTCTGGATTTGGTGCTGCCTTCCTCTGCCGTAGAAAAGGGAAAGAGATCCAGACACTCCAACCAAAACCAATAATCAAACATCTTACAGCTCCACATCTTGCTACTAAACGTCATTTATTGTGACATCTCACTGCACAACCTAGCGAAGTTTCTGTGTAATAATCTCAGTCTTCTGATTTACAGAAATACAACAAAGGGAATTATGATACAAAATATACAACAGGAAAATAAATCGCTGCTCCAAAGAGCTTCCAATCTGTGTTACAGTCATATTTGTTAATGGGCTTTTTGAAGTTTGGTTTTGGAGCCAATAAACTTCGCACAAAACATAAGCCAAATAGTAAAAATGGTGCTTATAATTGCTTTAGTGCCGAGTTAAGTCAATGTACAGTATTGCCATTTCTTTGTATATATTGGTAGGTGGGAGTTAAGCTTTGTTAATATTTCATCATGATCTTGCAGCTTATACGGATTACATCATTCTTTGTTTGTCTAATTACATTGTGCAGACTGGGCAATGCAAACAGAGGAGCTGAGGACGGGAGGCCGATACCTTTTTCACACCTACAGGAGCTTCCACAGGGGTCTTAGGCTGTGATACCTAAAACTGCAGAACGCACGACGGCGTGCGCCGCCAAAACAAATCGTTTTCCTATGAGCGCGCACTAAGAGCGCCCCACCGCGCGGCGGCCAAGCTCGTGAATTTCACACAGATCCAAGAATTTAATTTTCTGGAGCGACGGCCGCGTCACGTGACGTCATGTCGCCTGTCGATGTCTCCTGACTGCAGTTTTCGGGCGGCGCATCGCCCTAAGGGAGCGCGCACGCGGCCTCCGGTATAATCGAAGCCTTAGAAATTCCAAAATAAAGTCAGCACTGGATGGCCAAGGTATTTGAATAAACAAACTTTTGAATGAAGACTGGTGTGCCATATTATTCTCTTACTCTGGATCTAAAGATTGCAGGCTCTCAGGGGCAGGGCCTTCATTACCTTCTGTATCTGTTTGCGCTCATCTGTCCTTATTTGTACCCCCACTGTACCGTGCTGTGCAATCTGTTGGCACTTTACAAACAAAAGATAATAATATTGATAACAAAGCAACAATAACTGCACCAGTGAATCCCCCAGGAGTACACAAAGAAGCAATGTGTGGCAATGAAGGACTGGTAAGGTGTGCACGCCTTTTACTTATACAAACCCCTTAACACTTGTCACAAAGGATTGTCCCAAGCAGGAGGGGCTCAGTCAGATGGCTGTTTGGAAGTACTAATTTTCCATGCACAGTAACTCGGACGCCTTTGTAATTAGCGTCAGGAAACATCAGCTCACATTCCATTTGCTGCAATATGGATCAGCAATACAAACTAGTTTTAAACACGTTAATGCATGAGCAAAAATGGCAGCTACCTCAAGCTTTAATTATCAGGGAAATGCATTACTTGTTCCGTATGTAAATCAGAGACGGAGTTACTGGAGCAGAGCTGCAGCTGCTAGTACACTGAGCAGTGTTAATGTTGCAGTAACAGAATAGTTTGTAAGAAGTGAGCATTGGAGCTGAAGACATAAACTTCAGTGAGTAATGTTCTCCTATTTCCGTCTGATTGTGTATTTCTGCACATGCAATTATAGAACGGGACGGGATTTAACCAGTACCTGCACAAAACATTACTGAGGAGTTACTCTGTATATACAGTGTAACTGAGAGGTTTCTCTGTATACAGCATTTAGGATTACCCTGTGGCTTCTCCAAAAATACTGGACACAACGGTGAAAGATGGGATGCACTTGAGACACACACACACCTGTCCACTACATGATGTCTCCTCCTTTCCTTTGCCCCACCCGCAGACTCCTGACATCTCCCCCTGATTGGCTGCATTACCAAGTAGCAGCAAATCATGATAGAGGAAGCTTCCCAGCCTCCTAGCAGCAGCCCTGCTCAGGAAAATCCCGCAGCCCCCCAAGTCGGTCAGGTCACTATGTCCAGAGAGGTAATACCAGATACACACATGTCCAGAGAGGTAATACCAGACACATACATGTCCAGAGAGGTAATACCAGACACATACATGTCCAGAAAGGTAATACCAGACACATACATGTCCAGAGAGGTAATACCAGACACATACATCTCCAGAGAGGTAATACCAGACACATACATGTCCAGAGAGGTAATACCAGACACATACATGTCCAGAGAAGTAATACCAGGCACATACATGTCCAGAGAGGTAATACCAGACACATGCATGTCCAGAGAGGTAATACCAGACACATGCATGTCCAGAGAGGTAATACCAGACACATGCATGTCCAGAAAGGTAATACCAGGCACATACATGCCCAGAGAGGTAATACCAGGCACATACATGTCCAGAGAGGTAATACCAGACACATACATGTCCAGAGAGGTAATACCAGGCACATGCATGTCCAGAAAGGTAATACCAGGCACATGCATGTCCAGAGAGGTAATACCAGACACATACATGTCCAGAGAGGTAATACCAGGCACATGCATGTCCAGAAAGGTAATACCAGGCACATGCATGTCCAGAGAGGTAATACCAGACACATACATGCCCAGAGAGGTAATACCAGGCACATGCATGTCCAGAGAGGTAATACCAGGCACATACATGTCCAGAGAGGTAATACCAGACACATACATGTCCAGAGAGGTAATATCAGGCACATGCATGTCCAGAAAGGTAATACCAGGCACATGCATGTCGAGAGAGGTAATACCAGGCACATACATGTCCAGAGAGGTAATACCAGACACATACATGTCCAGAGAGGTAATACCAGACACATGCATGTCCAGAGAGGTAATACCAGTATAAACATACATGTCCAGAGAGGTAATACCAGACACATGCATGTCCAGAGAGGTAATACCGCTATAAACATACATGTCCAGTGTTACCTCTAATTTGATACTGGACAGAGTGTCCAAATACTGGACAGTCCGGTTCTTTCAATACTGGACATCTGGCAACTCAAACAGCATTACTGAGGGGTTACTCTGTATACAGCATTACTGAGTGGTTACTCTGCATACAGCATTACTGAAGGGTTACTCTGTATACAGCATTACTGAGTGGTTACTTTGTATACAACATTACTATGGGGTTACTCTGTATAGAGTATTACATCAGTTACTTTGTACACAGCATTACTGAGGGGTTACTCTGTATACAGTATTACTGAGGGGTTACTCTGTATACAGCATTACTGAGGTGTTACTCTGTATACAGCATTACTGATGGGTTATTCTGTATACGGCATTACTGAGGGGTTACTCTGTATACAGCATTACTGAGGGGTTACTCTGTATACAACATTACTGAGGGGTTACTCTGTATAGAGTATTACAGCAGTTACTTTGTACACAGCATTTCTGAGGGGTTACTCTGCATACAGCATTACTGATGTGTTACTCTGTATACAGCATTACTGATGGGTTATTCTGTATACAGTATTACTGAGGGGTTACTCTGTATAAAGCATTACTGAGTGGTTACTCTGTATACAGCATTACTGAGGGGTTATTCTGTATCACCGGATCTCACACACGGCTCCCTGCCATCTCTTCCCCTGTAAATGGTGTTAACCTTTTCATTTAACACTGACTAACCTTAAAACTTGCTCCACAAATCAAGCATCCCAATAGCCTGCACTCATGGCTATTGTCCCACAGTCACTTATACCACCCGTTGTGGCCAAGCACACCCATCTACAGCACTTATTCCCTCACCTGCTGTCTCTGTAAGTTTCCCCTCAAACCTCTTAGATTGTAAGCTCTTCGGGGCAGGGATTTCCTTTCCCATTGTCTGATTTTTGCTGCACTTATTGTATTTTTAAAATTCCCTGTACTGTATTCTTTGTGAAGCGCTGAGTACACTTTTGGCGCTATATAAATAAAGACATACAATACAATTCAGAATTACTGAGGGGTTACTCTGTATAGAGTATTACAGCAGTTACTTTGTACACAGCATTACTGAGGGGTTACTAAGAGGCTACTTTGTATCCCCACACAGCACAGAACACAAGTGGCTTTGGGACTCTCTCTGAGATCTCCTAGGCAGTCTCGTGTCTGTGAAACCTTCCAATACAAAGCGCCTGGTACTTGTGTTCTTTCACTGATGCATTACAGCAGCCGGACATCCAAGCAGAGACAATGATCTTTCACACAGTCCTTAAAAGGTACATTCCAGAGGTGATGACATTTACAGCAGATATTCTGAGGGGCCATCAGGAGCCCCATGTGCTAAACTTGGCGCCCCTGTGCTGACCTTGGCACCACTGTGCTGACCTTGGTACCCCTGTGCTGACCTTGCCCTCTCTGTGCTAACCATGTTGCCCCTGTGCTAACCATGGACCCCCTGTGCTGACCTTGGCACCCTTGTGCTGACCTTGGAGCCCCTGTTCTGACCTTGGAGCCCCTGTTCTGACCTTGGAGACCCTGTGCTGACCTTGGCGCCCCTGTGCTGACCTTGGTGCCCCCGTGCTAACCTTGGAGCCCCTGTGCTGACCTTGGCGCCCCAGTGCTGACCTTGGCGCCCCAGTGCTGACCTTGGCACCCCAGTGCTGACCTTGGTGCCCCAGGGCTGACCTTGGCGCCCCAGGGCTAACCTTGGCGCCCCAGGGCTAACCTTGGCGCCCCAGTGCTAACCTTGGCGCCCCAGTACTAACCTTGGCACTCCTGCATAATTCACGGCTTTTCTGGGGTGGGGGTAGTTCTGTTTGTTTTTTTGCATACTGTGCAAACATTTACCTTTCCCCATGAGACGCCTCCCCTGGTATTGGTGGGCTTCATGCATATTTGTTTCTTCATTGTGCATTGCTGCACTTGGACGCACAGACGTATACATAAAGATATTTTTGGTAGCTCCGCTGGAATATTTTGGCTCTCCCTCTGCCATTATTACCACATTATCTGTGACATTCACACAAATTCTTTTTTCTGGAACATTTTGGACATGCGGGACATGTGAAAAAGTCATAAATATAACAACATTTCTCCCAAACCAGCCATGCAAGAATATTTTACAGTACTCAGATCAATTTCATCTTATTATGGAAGTGATATTTTTTTGTCAAAGTTAGCAACGTTTTACAGCATTCCTAGAATATATATATAATTATTTTTTTGCCTTGTAAACATCTCACAGCATTGATAGAAACAGCAAATGTGTGTTGCAAACACGGGAGGAAACATTTGTGCATGGAACTGGGCCATGCTCACCTATCTATTAGAAACCTTTTTATACCCCGTGTTTCCTAAATTCTCGGGGACCCCAGTGAGCAGGGTTTGAGGCTTCTAGGCCGAACACCATCTACCATCTACATCTCAATGAATTCATTTAGTCTTATAAGTGAATAGTAGCAGTTTGATCTTACCGGGGCCTTAGGGAATTGCTTATGTCCTGGAGACATATTTCGATGCATTCACCTTCTATCTTAACATGAGAATGAACGAGTCAGACAGCTCGGTGAGGGTCAGTTGGTATCAGTAGGGAAGCGCTCATGAAATGATGAGCCTTACATGCTTGTATGTGCACAGCTGTTCCAACAAGTTAAAAACAGGCTTTATTTCTCCAGCGCTCTCACCTCTGATATACAGTACAGGGGGATAACAGAGAGGCTATGACACCTTACTGTGTGTGAACTTGGATAGGAGGACAGTGTAATCTCTTCAAGTACTGAGACTTGAGAGGGCTCACGCCTGTGCTCTCAATCAGAAAGGTCACCAACAAAATATAATTAGGTCTGTAAAGTCCCACTTAACAGAAGGCAGTCTCTTACTCTGATGAAGTGAGGAGTCACTGTCCCTAATTCAGAGTGAGTCTCGCTCATTAGAAGGCAGTGTCTCTCATTTGAAGTGAGTCTCACTCACTGGAAGGCAGTCTCACCAATTTGGAGTGTGTCTCACTCACTAGAGGGCAGTGTCACTCATATGAAGTAAAGTTTCCCTCATTGGAAACCACTCGTTTGTCAGTGTGCTCAAAGCCAGAGTCTCACATTTTGAACTCCAATTCTTTGGACATACAATATTTTCCCCTCAAATTGAATATCTACAGAATAATTATTTCTATGAAGCTTGAGAGTTCTATCAAACTAATATTATAAACAGCTTATCCAAAATGATACTGCACGTACTTATATATATCTATTTATAGCAAATAAAAATACTACTTGTGAGCACATTCACATGTCTCAGACAGGACTGCAGCTCTGCTTTTCCCCATGATTCTGGGTAATGACATGCAAATGATCACACCGTGTGTCACTTTTTGCTTCTTGTCCTTCTTCACATAGATCCTTATAAGGTTATGCCTGCCGTATTACACAGCTTTTCATCACAGCCTGTGTTAAAGAAGTGCAGAGCCAGTAACCCTACTCACAGGCAGCTTTTTCAACCTTTTCAGTCAGTACGAGGTTGGTTACCTACGTATGGCTATATTCACACACACACACACACACACACACACACACACACACACACACACACACACACACACACACACACACACACACACACACACACACACACACACACACACACACACACTTTGTGTAAGTGGCACTGGAGCAATAATCAGTAGTTCATTCTATTGTGTCTGCAGCCTCGGAAATACTAATCATGTGAATTTGAAACTTTCTAAAACGGGGCATGCTGTGCCTTGCTGACTCACCTATGACTGACAGGGTAAAAAAAACATTGATACTAACATACAGTACCATGATTAGGCTATAATTAACCCGTCTAATGCACAGAGGTACAGGTTGCTGCTGAAGGCTGATTATAGCATAGGAAACTAACTGGAGAGGGAAGAAGGGGAATGCTTAGTGCTAACTTATAATTTAAACCGTCTTTATTAACCATGACAGACAGAACAACTGGCACTCTGCTGAAAAAATATGAAATCTGATATACATGGATTATTAATATATATGGATTATTATTATATGTATTACTATTATTATACGTAGATTGCTATAGTGCAGAAAGGTTGACAAGGGCTCTCCAAACTAAATCTAAAACATTTGTAAAGTTACGTTTAGTTGCAACTTTAATCACATTTTTTTCTTTTACACTTTATTTCTTTCTGATTACCTTTTCCTACTGAATGCGTGTTCAAGCTCAACCAGCATGTCCCCATCATGGGGTTCACCCGTCTTTAAGTAAATATTTACGGGTGATGAGCAATGTAACATGTGGAGTGATATAATACTGTGATGAGCAATATACAGATGCAGCCACCAGTATTAAAACACTTGTACGAACAACGACCCAACTACCAGCTGTTGGACAGGGATAGAGTCTTCCTACGCGAGACCTCTCTCACTCCCGGCCACCCTGTGGACTGTGCGGGGCAGAGAGACCTTCTCGGAAACATTAAAACTGGGAGCAATGAAATGTACATGGAGAATATGGACCAAAAATAAAGACAAATATGGCTTGACGGCTCACCCCACTCTATTAACACCCATATTCAATAACCCAGAGTTCCCCCCCGGCTGGCTCCCACAGAGACTTAGTCAATTTAAACAGTTGAAGATGATGATAGCAGAGGATTTTATTGGGAAAGGTAAGCTCTTACCGATCCAGGAGCTGGAAAAAAAATATCAAACGGCAAACCTACCAATATTTGGCTTCTTGCAAATCAGGCATTATCTGCAAACAGTCTCCAAATATATGGCTTTCCAACAGCTAACAAATTTTGAACGACTGTGCAGGAAAGGGTACTATTCCAAAGGATTGATTTCGGAGATATATCTGGGCCTGGCGCGATCAGCAGGCTGTTCCCAACATAGTTATATGTCCAAATAGGCAGAAGATTTAAATATAGAGATTGATAGGGAAGACTGGGAGGATATCTGGGAGGCAGCATCCAAAACATCGATCTGTACTACCATCAAAGAGAACATATATAAAATCATATTTCATTAGTACCTAACCCCAAATAGGTTGAGCCAAATCTTCCCCGGGACCCCAGATTTGTGTTGGAGGGGATGCGGGCAAAGAGGAGACATGGCTCATATCTGGTGGAATTGCCCAAAGATTCAGGTGTTCTGGATCATGATTAAAACACTGATCCGAGAATACCTGGGGGTAGAGATTGAGGTGGACCCGCTGACCATGATGCTGGCTAAACCAATTGATGAGTTAGATACCGCAGAAAGCAAGATGGTGAGACACGTACTTACGGTGGCACGCTGCTCTGTGGCAGCAGCGTGGAAAAAGGTGAATGCCCCTGCTAAACAGACCGTGCTCCGCAGACTACGAGAAATAAAGACAATGGAACTCCTCACGGCAAAATTGTCCCAAAAGATGGACAAGTTCCATAAAACATGGGAAATTTGGCCGGGTGTGTAACAAACTCCTAAAGGAAGAGTTAGGATACCTAAAAAGTTGGACGGCACCTTACACCCCCTCCCCCCCCCCCTTTTTTTCTCTCTCTCTATTTCTCTGTCTCTCTCCTTTACTCTCCTCTATTCTATTACTAAAGGAGGTACACGCGGAAGCGGCGGCTTCCCCATCAGAACCCAAACAGTGGGAGCATGTGAACAATTAGACATAAGCGCATCCAGATACACATCTAACTGAATAAAGAAAGCGGACTGCTGACGGCTATTGTAACTCACGCAAACATCAATGTTCCCCCAATATATGTACAGCAAAGTTTATTATCTGTTGTGTACCCTGGTAAAACAATAAAAAAAATTGAAAAAAAAAAAAAAAAACACTTGTACCTGGGAAATTCTGGGAGATTCTGGGACAGTCTCACTGTAAATGCCTCAACATTTCTGTGAGATTCTTAATGGCCCATAGGATTAACACAGCGGGGGGTCTGTGCAGTCACATTCAGTTTGAATGGGACTGCAAGGACCCTTTCTGTGTTAATCCAATGGGCCATTAAGAATCTCACAGAAATGTTGAGGCATTTACAGTGAGACTGCCCCAGAATTTCCAAGGCAAGAGTTCTAATACTCGTATCATGTAATAATCTGTATCATGCTGAGTGATATAATACTGTGATGAGTAATGTAACATGTTTAGTGATATAATACTGTGATGAGTAATGTAACATGCTTAGTGATGTAATACTGTGATGAGTAATGTAACATGCTTAGTGATATAATACTGCGATGAGCAGTGTAACATGCTTAGTGATGTAATACTGTGATGAGCAATGTAACATGCTTAGTGATATAATACTGCGATGAGCAGTGTAACATGCTTAGTGATATAATACTGTGATGAGTAATGTAACATGCTTAGTGATATAATACTGTGATGAGTAATGTAACATGCGGAGTGATATAATACTGTGATGAGTAATGTAATATGCTTAGTGATATAATACTGTGATGAGTAATGTAACATGCTTAGTGATATAATACTGTGATGGGTAATGTAACATGCGGAGTGATATAATACTGTGATGAGTAATGTAACATGCTTAGTGATATAATACTGTGATGCGTAATGTAACATGCTTAGTGATATAATACTGCGATGAGCAATGTAACATGCGGAGTGATATAATACTGTGATGAGCAATGTAACATGCAGAGTGATATAATACTATGATGAGTAATGTAACATGCTTAGTGATATAATACTGTTATTAGTAATGCAACATGCAGAGTGATATAATACTGTGAGGAGTAATGTAACATGCTTAGTGATATAATACTGTTATGAGTAATGTAACATGCAGAGTGATATAATACTGTGATGAACAATGTAACATGCTTGTGATATAATACTGCGATGAGTAATGTAACATGCGGAGTGATATAATACTGCGATGAGTAATGTAACATGCTTAGTGATATAATACTGCGATGAGTAATGTAACATGCTTAGTGATATAATACTGTGATGAGTAATGTAACATGCTTAGTGATATAATACTGTGATGAGTAATGTAACATGCTTGTGATATAATACTGTGATGAGTAATGTAACATGCGGAGTGATATAATACTGCGATGAGTAATGTAACATGCTTAGTGATGTAATACTGTGATGAGTAATGTAACATGCTTAGTGATATAATACTGCGATGAGCAGTGTAACATGCTTAGTGATGTAATACTGTGATGAGCAATGTAACATGCTTAGTGATATAATACTGCGATGAGCAGTGTAACATGCTTAGTGATATAATACTGTGATGAGTAATGTAACATGCTTAGTGATATAATACTGTGATGAGTAATGTAACATGCGGAGTGATATAATACTGTGATGAGTAATGTAATATGCTTAGTGATATAATACTGTGATGAGTAATGTAACATGCTTAGTGATATAATACTGTGATGGGTAATGTAACATGCGGAGTGATATAATACTGTGATGAGTAATGTAACATGCTTAGTGATATAATACTGTGATGCGTAATGTAACATGCTTAGTGATATAATACTGCATTGAGCAATGTAACATGCGGAGTGATATAATACTGTGATGAGCAATGTAACATGCAGAGTGATATAATACTATGATGAGTAATGTAACATGCTTAGTGATATAATACTGTTATTAGTAATGCAACATGCAGAGTGATATAATACTGTGAGGAGTAATGTAACATGCTTAGTGATATAATACTGTTATGAGTAATGTAACATGCAGAGTGATATAATACTGTGATGAACAATGTAACATGCTTGTGATATAATACTGCGATGAGTAATGTAACATGCGGAGTGATATAATACTGCGATGAGTAATGTAACATGCTTAGTGATATAATACTGCGATGAGTAATGTAACATGCTTAGTGATATAATACTATGATGAGTAATGTAACATGCTTAGTGATATAATACTGTTATTAGTAATGCAACATGCAGAGTGATATAATACTGTGAGGAGTAATGTAACATGCTTAGTGATATAATACTGTTATGAGTAATGTAACATGCAGAGTGATATAATACTGTGATGAACAATGTAACATGCTTGTGATATAATACTGTGATGAGTAATGTAACATGCTTAGTGATATAATACTGTTATTAGTAATGCAACATGCAGAGTGATATAATACTGTGAGGAGTAATGTAACATGCTTAGTGATATAATACTGTTATGAGTAATGTAACATGCAGAGTGATATAATACTGTGATGAACAATGTAACATGCTTGTGATATAATACTGCGATGAGTAATGTAACATGCGGAGTGATATAATACTGCGATGAGTAATGTAACATGCTTAGTGATATAATACTGCGATGAGTAATGTAACATGCTTAGTGATATAATACTGTGATGAGTAATGTAACATGCTTAGTGATATAATACTGTGATGAGTAATGTAACATGCTTGTGATATAATACTGTGATGAGTAATGTAACATGCGGAGTGATATAATACTGCGATGAGTAATGTAACATGCTTAGTGATGTAATACTGTGATGAGTAATGTAACATGCTTAGTGATATAATACTGCGATGAGCAGTGTAACATGCTTAGTGATGTAATACTGTGATGAGCAATGTAACATGCTTAGTGATATAATACTGCGATGAGCAGTGTAACATGCTTAGTGATATAATACTGTGATGAGTAATGTAACATGCTTAGTGATATAATACTGTGATGAGTAATGTAACATGCGGAGTGATATAATACTGTGATGAGTAATGTAATATGCTTAGTGATATAATACTGTGATGAGTAATGTAACATGCTTAGTGATATAATACTGTGATGGGTAATGTAACATGCGGAGTGATATAATACTGTGATGAGTAATGTAACATGCTTAGTGATATAATACTGTGATGCGTAATGTAACATGCTTAGTGATATAATACTGCATTGAGCAATGTAACATGCGGAGTGATATAATACTGTGATGAGCAATGTAACATGCAGAGTGATATAATACTATGATGAGTAATGTAACATGCTTAGTGATATAATACTGTTATTAGTAATGCAACATGCAGAGTGATATAATACTGTGAGGAGTAATGTAACATGCTTAGTGATATAATACTGTTATGAGTAATGTAACATGCAGAGTGATATAATACTGTGATGAACAATGTAACATGCTTGTGATATAATACTGCGATGAGTAATGTAACATGCGGAGTGATATAATACTGCGATGAGTAATGTAACATGCTTAGTGATATAATACTGCGATGAGTAATGTAACATGCTTAGTGATATAATACTGTGATGAGTAATGTAACATGCTTAGTGATATAATACTGTGATGAGTAATGTAACATGCTTGTGATATAATACTGTGATGAGTAATGTAACATGCGGAGTGATATAATACTGCGATGAGTAATGTAACATGCTTAGTGATATAATACTGTGATGAGTAATGTAACATGCTTAGTGATATAATACTGTGATGAGTAATGTAACATGCGGAGTGATATAATACTGCGATGAGTAATGTAACATGCTTAGTGATATAATACTGTGATGAGTAATGTAACATGCTTAGTGATATAATACTGTGATGAGTAATGTAACATGCGGAGTGATATAATACTGTGATGAGTAATGTAACATGCAGAGTGATATAATACTATGATGAGTAATATAACATGCGGAGTGATACCTGTATACAGTAATACTGTAATAACATGCGGGTGATATAATAACATGCGGGGCAATATGAAAACATGCAGAGTTATATAACATGCAGAGCGATATATTAATATGCGGAGTAATACAGGTACAATAATGTGCGGTGCAGCGATGTTATAAAATGCAGAGCACTGTAATAACATGGAGAGCAATGCAATAACATGGAGAGTAATATCATAAATTAGTTTCATCTCCCTCTGACAGGATAGGGGTAACATTATATATATTTTCCTATTTTAATAAGTTTTTTTTTTAATGGTACTCAACACCACATTTCAGCAACAGAATTAGATCTGGGGTTTTTAACAGGAGCTGCTCAATACAATGGGCTTCCGTCCCTTCACAGCAGAGGGTTATCAAAACTAGGGCACAAAATATGATGAGCAACTTTATAGTAAGTGATGTTAAATGGTTAAGTGCTTTTAATTTATTAAGTCCCAATTTAACAAGTTACATGGGACTGGTGCTTGAAACAGCACTCAGAGGGGAAATCTGTAAGTGCACAAATAATTGAGACTAATCAGTGAAATATCTATATTTGCATTTCTCCCACCTCGGTAATTAGGGAATTGTGAGCACTCAGAGGACAGATTAGATAGGAAGACACTGGCCTCAGACCTCATTAGAACAAACGCCTGGTTTCAGCGCAATACAGCTCTGCGTAACCAAGCAGGACCAGCAGCAAGTAACTCCAGTAGGGGCAGAAACACAGAGCTCTGTTAAGGATGTAACAAGACGTTAACTTCAGTTAACATCTCGTTAAGTGCGAACGGGGATTTTCAAGGCTCAGTAACGATGCGTTACGTGCTGTTTTCAGCCGTAACGATCCCTTGCATTACTACTACGGCTGTTCGTGCTAATGATATACAAAATAGGTGTTCCCTCTACCAACGCCTATCCTCAGAGCTCTGTTACAGTTAACGCAGGGATTTTACATAATGTTAGGTAGGTCAGAGCTAAAGGTGGCGTTACTCACATCCAGATGCTGAAATAGGTCTTTTACAGGCTATGGGTAAGTGTCAGGCCACAGTTACATATGATTTACTTATCATATTGTTATTTACAGGGCTCATTTCCTCTCCTGTCTTCTCTTGTTACTGATTTAATTAAACACCTATTGGGGGTGTGCATGGAAGTAATGCCACCTTTGGGTAAGACAGGCTTAACCCAGGTTATTTGAAGCTAACACAAAGCAGTGCTAACTTCACAAGGCGTTAAGCCTATGCTAATAATGAGATCACTAACGGACGTTGGTTTCGCATATATATTTATGGAGACCCGTTAAACTCAAGGATGCTAACGGACGTTACCTATTTACATAACATCCCGTTAGTAGCCCAGGTTTAATGCAGCTCTGTGAATCTACCCCACAGTAATGCAGGCAGAGATGTACAGAGTTTTGCCTTTAATGTCACATTTATCATAAATGAACAAGTGTAACTTATGAGGTATTAAGTATAAGAGATTCTGCAACTGGCGTTAGAAAAATCAGTATAAAAATCCCGACACTTTATCTAGCGTTCCACCAAAACCCCAACATCCATTCATGGCTATATTCGGACTTCCACAATCACCGCTTCGTTTCTTTCCACAGACAAATTCCTCTTATGCACCTGATTTGTCCTGTGACATTTGTGAAATAAGCAGGTTTTTCTAGTGGAGAATTCTTGCAAACCGCACTTTCTTCCACAGGACAAAAGTGAACTAAAGACAGTTGCATATTTAAGATGATTGACATCTGTCTGGAATGTCGGTTTGCCAGTTCTCAAAACTAGAGGTGGATTGTTGCCTTGGCTTTGTCCATTGTTTGTGTGTAAGTATGTATATCTTTATTTATATCGTGTCCAGTGTTCTGAGCAATTTACAAAGACAATATAGTACAGGGAGAGCTTGCAATCTAAGTGGCCTGTTGGGAGACTTACAGAGACAGCAGGTGAGGGAATAAGTGCAAGAGATTGAAGTGCTTGGCAGGAGTGACTGTGGGACAATAGCCACGAGTTCAGGCTATTCAGATCCTTGATTTAAGATGTAGGTTTTCAGGTTTGTCTTGAAGGTGGGGAGAGAAGGTGCTTGGCGTATACGGAGTGTGAGGGAGTTCCACAGGTAAGGGGCAGTGAGAGGAAAAGTTTTAAGGTGAGAGAGAGCTGTCAAAGGGACTAAGAAGAGACAATTGTGAATAGAGCACAGGAGACAAGCAGGGGTATAACAAGAGATCAAAGCTGATGTGAAGGGAGGAGCAGATGAGTGGAGAGCCTTAAAGATAAGGAGGGGAAAGTTTGTATAGTAATTATGAAGCCTTCATTAGTCAAACAGATAAATATAAGTACCTGAACCTGGTATGCATGAATTTAGTGGAGCCAGAGAAAAGGAAACAACATTTTGAAGAGGATGCACACCCTCCAACATTTTGCTCATAAAGGTACGTACAACCGTAGTTGCTCTACTCGTGCTGGATGGAGGATCTTCCAAGTAATTCCTATGGGAGTCCCCTAACCTATGCAGCTTACACACAAACATATAGTGTACATGCTAAATAGGTTCTGTTCGAGGGTATGAGGATGCAGATAAGTAGAATAGTTACTTTAGGGGTGACTGCATGTTTGTAAGGAAGCCAATGACACTTAGGACTAGATCTACAAATTCATTCAGGGTTCATAATGTGACGTTACCTAAAACACGAGCGGAGGTTCCCTGAGGTTAACATGTGTCCTCAAAGCTAGGTACTGTATGTGCAATGGCTGCTCTACATCTCACTAGCATAGGGTTAACGTGATGTTGTTGTAGCACAACACTGCATTAGCTTCCAGTGACGTGACTATAAGTTTGTCTTAGCGTTACTCTTATCCGGATCTGGAAATAGATGTGAGGAGAGGGAAATAACGCTATGTTAAATGATATATAACTGTGACTTTGCGCCCATGCAGACCCTGCAAAAGCCCAGTGTCTGGATGTGAGTAAGGTCAAGGTTAGGTGTGACCTAACTAACGTAATGTTAAGTCCCCACATTAACCTTCATGAACTTTAGTGGATATACGTTATGATAACGCCTCATTTGCCTATTTCTCACTAACATGTATTACAGTTAACACAAAGCTCTTTATGGGACAACACCCAACGTTATGTTATTGTTCTTTAAAGATACAATGTTAGCGTTAACGTAGTGTTACGTTAGCTTACCATTATATTAAGTAGCTGTAGTTCTTTCATTTATTTACCCCCCTCCCTCCCCCGTTGGTGGGGCCAAACATTTACAGACTCAAAGCTGCACTATTACTCCACCACTGTCTGCAAAACACAATTGTTTTTGTGGTTTACATGCTACAAGTACTGTACCTCTTCCTCCCGTCTAATAACAGGTGGTGCTGAAGACAGCTCCTTATCCCTCTACTACAGCATGTTCTGCTTTTTCCTCTGCACTGAGGTCAGCTATGCATTTCAAAGCCCCTTTGAAAGGCATATTGCAGTGTATGAAGCGCTCAGTGGCAGAACTACCATATGTGCAGCCAGTTCAGCTGCACCAGAGCCCCCCATTAGGGGCCCATCCTCCCAGCTGTTCTGCAGAGTCAACTGGGGGGGGGGGGGGTGGGGAGGTGGGGAAAGAGGATGGTGAGCATGTGGGGGAAAGGAGGGAGCATGTGGGGGAGAGGATGGTGAGGAGGGAGCATGTGGGGGGGAGTATGGTGATGAGGGAGCATGTGGAGGAGAGGATGGTTAGGAGGGAACATGTGGGGGAGAGGATGGTGAGGAGGGAACATGTGCGGGAGAGGATGGTGAGGAGGGAACATGTGGGGGAGAGAATGGTGAGCAGGGAGCATGTGATGGAGAGTATGGTGAGGAGGGAGCATGTGGGGGAGAGGATGGTGAGGAGGAAGCATGTGGGGGAGAGGATGGTGAGGAGGGAACATGTGGGGGAGAGGATGGTGAGGAGGGAACATGTTGGGGAGAGGATGGTGAGAAGAGAGCATGTGAGGGAGAGGATGGTGAGGAGGGAACATGTGGGGGAGATGATGGTGAGGAGGGAGCATGTGGGGGAGAGGATGGTGAGGAGGGAGCATGTGGGGGAGAGGATGGTGAGGAGGGAACATGTGGGGGAAAGGATGGTGAGCAGGGAGCATGTGATGGAGAGTATGGTGAGGAGGGAGCATGTGGGGGAGAGGATGGTGAGGAGGAAGCATGTGGGGGAGAGGATGGTGAGGAGGGAACATGTGGGGGAGAGGATGGTGAGGAGGGAACATGTTGGGGAGAGGATGGTGAGAAGAGAGCATGTGAGGGAGAGGATGGTGAGGAGGGAACATGTGGGGGAGATGATGGTGAGGAGGGAGCATGTGGGGGAGAGGATGGTGAGGAGGGAGCATGTGGGGGAGAGGATGGTGAGGAGGGAACATGTGGGGGAAAGGATGGTGAGGAGGGAGCATGTGAGGGAGAGGATGGTGATGAGGGAACATGTGGGGGATAGGATGGTGAGGAGGGAACATGTGGGGGAGAGAATGGTGAGGAGGAAGCATGTGAGGGAGAGGATGGTGAGGAGGGAACATGTGGGGGAGAGGATGGTGAGGAGGGAACATGTGGGGGAGAGGATGGTGAGGAGGTAGCATGTGAGGGAGAGGATGGTGAGGAGGGAGCATGTGGGGGAGAGGATGGTGAGGAGGGAGCATGTGGGGGAGAGGATGGTGAGGAGGGAACATGTGGGGGAGATGATGGTGAGGAGGGAACATGTGGGGGAGAGGATGGTGAGGAGGGAACATGTGGGGGAGAGGATGGTGAGGAGGTAGCATGTGAGGGAGAGGATGGTGAGGAGGGAGCATGTGAGGGAGAGGATGGTGAGGAGGGAGCATGTGAGGGAGAGGATGGTGAGGAGGGAGCATGTGGGGGAAAGGATGGTGAGGAGGGAGCATGTGAGGGAGAGGATGGTGAGGAGGGAGCATGTGAGGGAGAGGATGGTGAGGAGGGAGCATGTGAGGGAGAGGATGGTGAGGAGGGAGCATGTGAGGGAGAGGATGGTGAGGAGGGAGCATGTGAGGGAGAGGATGGTGAGGAGGGAGCATGTGAGGGAGAGGATGGTGAGGAGGGAGCATGGCAAATTGTTTCATGTTTACATATTTTGTGTGTTCCCATGGGGGGCCCAGCTAGAATACAACTCCAAGGGCCTCTAAATCTAATAATTATTGAGGCACAGAGGGAAAAGGTGGACTCATAAATTAAGCAAATTTGAGCAATTGTAATTCAAATCCAGTTATCACCAGACAAGCCACAGTTTGTAATTAAAATATAAACACCAGTTTAGCACATCGGTTCATTTTGCTTGTACATGAATATTAGTTTTTTTTTATTGACGCCCAACACACACTGGCAGAAGAACAACTATTATTCTAATTATGGAGGGGAAAGAATAGCTTAATACAAACTGTACAATTACACGAGTGTCTCGGGGCTGCCGTAAACTCCAGCAGGTCACCCCCCTCTGCCTCAGGTAGCTGGCTGCAAATTCTAAATACAGGACACTACAGAGGCGAGAATTATTGCTGTTATAACGAGGCAGAACGCTGCTCAGATGCTACACTTTTACCCCTCATTCATATGCTACCTGTATGGGCGATGAAACTCCCTTTGGTGCCAACCCTTTCACTGCCAGAAGACATGAGTAGCCTCATTCCTTCCCCACAAAGGCTCTGTGCGCCAGCTTCAGAGGCATTGTCATGTACCGGTTAACAAAAAAAAAAATGCTTTTTAAACAACTTATCGGTGTAATTGGAAAAACTCAATCAACCTTATAACACCAGTCTTAATTATTTGTCTCTTGCAAAAAAAATAGATGCGTTGCTTTTCTCCGGGTCTGCTGAATTCGAGCATATCAGCTAGTTATGTTTATCTGCCTGACTAATGATGGCTTAATAATTACTTTTCAAAGAAAGAAGAAAAAAAAAAGCTAACATTTTACCTGGGGCTTTGAGGTCTGGCAACAGTCCTATTACCAAAACACATTAGATAAAGACTGTAAAAACCCAATGCAGCTTTCATTTACCATGGGAACATGAAAGGTTTATTTAAAAAATAAAATAAAAAAAATTAAAATACTTACACAAAAGAGTGTAAAGTGATCAGCAATAATGATAAGGTTATAAGAGGAATATATCTGGGAGAGGCCTATTCCCACCACGCGCTATCCCTGCAAGCTCAGAACCTATACTGGGATTGTGACCTCAGGTATACACAACAAAAGACAAGAAGCCCCAGTGCTATATCCAATCTGACACATTATATATTTAAATACTTATCTGTTTTTCTTCTCATAAGTGAGGGTCATTTAGTCAAATTCTTTGGCCAAAGCATTATAAGGCTACAACCATGTCACTGTATGGCCCTTTTTACAGGTCCTAACACTACCTGTAAATGTTCTCTTCTTTCAACGTAGTGTTAGGACCTTCAGATGGGCCATACCATTATGTGGTTGTAGGGTTGTAATGCTCAAAAGTTCATATAGTAGCAAAGATGTGCACAGTCTCAATAGATCCCCTTGATTCACAATAGGTGGTCTCCCTCTGCAGCTTTCACTCCACCGTCATCAGCGGGGTAGATACGAAACATGCAAACAAAAAGAAAGCGCAAAAAGGGAAAAACACAATTAATAAAGATAATAACCTTTATAATAAACTTGTTTTATTTAACCAGGTTTCTGCGCATGCGTGATCCAAACCTAGGCTTGTGATCCCGGGAGCAGATAAGTGTTCTCGTGTGTTAACGGAGGAAGGGAGCAGCGCTGATTGAGAAGACCCTAGGGAGTGATTCATGATACCGATTGGAAGTTTGTAACACACCCATGGTAACTCCCATTGGCAGAGGAATTGTCCGTCTTGCTATTTAAGAGCAGCTATGGGAGTGGTTGGTCATACCTCCTGAATAAGCGTCATATGACGCAAAACGCATAGAGGTGACGTCATCACGCAGCGGAGAGCGGCCGTGACGACGGGAGCTCGAGAGACTGCGGTGTTTTCCCCTACTTTGCATGGAGTGTGGTCCCTGTTTGAAATCAATGTAAGCTGTGGAAATATCCAGCCTTATCCCAGGACTTTTCAACACCACTAGACCTAGGGGCTTTGATTCAGGGTATCTCCGCTAGTACTCTGCAATTGTGGATGTGTGGGTTCTTGTGAACCCTTATTTTATGTAAACGATTTTTAGTATGTATTTTTAAGTTTATTATAAAGGTTATTATCTTTATTAATTGTGTTTTTCCCTTTTTGCGCTTTCTTTTTGTTTGCAGGGTTGTAATGCTTTGGCCAAAGAACTTACTTACAATATGAGAAGAAGAATATATCAGTATTTAAATATATAATTTGTCAAATTGGATGTAGCACTGGGGCTTCCATTCCCACCATGCCAAGGTTTGCCACTCAAACAGAAACGAGCCACGGGAACATAACTTCACTTTGACAGAGCAGCAGATAACGGGGGAATCATTCAAACGGCCAAGTTCGGAGAAGTCACCATGTAGTGAAACACACACTTGACATTTACAGGGAGCGTTTAAAGTACAGAAACTGCTAGTAAACAAATATATAAATATCCGCTTCCGTTTAAAAATGTTCTTGGGATTTAACACAGTTGTAATGATCTGTTAGGAGGAGTATAACAAAATGCTACTGTGGCAAAAAAAAAACAATACAGCACATTCCTATCATGTATTTTTCAGTTAATATGAAACACCAAAGGTAAATATCCCTGTTATTATTACATGTGTGCGGTGTGGGGATAGTTGAAGATATTGCTCGGGTGTACAAGCCTGTGCAAATTGAATTACCAACATAAATATTTATACTTTGATGAAATATTGAGAAATACTTTTCAGGGATTATGGCAATTGGATTTTCCATTTCATGCCTCCCGAGTGTTCCTATATTTGCCCCTCTTTTATAAATGATTTGCAAGCTTTATGCAGATGGAAGAGTGCTCTGCGATACTATCTTATACTGTAGGTACAAGCATCACATATACTGCAATAAAGCAAACTCACTTGGGCATGTTATATCTCCCCAACCTTATTTAACAGTGCTTTCATTATTTAAGATGTCAAAGAAAATGTAGTTTATGTACTCTTGTAAAGAGCTAGTTAGGAGATTGTACTTGACAGGAATTGTAAGGTACCCACATAAAACATTACTTACATCAGTAATACATATACATAGTATCAAAGACATGAAACATGGAATGGTTTCTGAAGGTAGCATGGCTAACAATGTCATTAGAAATCACAATAAATGGCTCATGTTGCACAGGTTTTTCGCTCCAGCTAATGACAGATGACAGGCCTATAAGATAGCAATAAATCGTCCTCACTTGAAAGTCAAGATTAACTGGTGTTGGAAGTCAGATGTGTGTTTAATTGGCATCTGAATGCTACAGACCAGTGGCCTTGTCTTTTCATTGGATTGTAAACAGTAAGAGCTGCCTTGATGGAATTCTGCAGTCATAAGACATTGGCATTCCAGCACCAAGGAAAGGCGACTTCTCTTCGCACTGTGCTCTATAGCTCTTTATCTAGTCAGTGCTGGTGCATGGTGTTGCACCGCTGAAGGAGTTAAAATATAAAACACAATCCTGCTATATCTGAATGCTTTTATTAAAGAATGGGGCATAGCCAGCCAATGCAAAAAATAAAATGCAGAAGACAGAAGCAGGCTCAGACTGGATTTGGGCAAACCCCATTTGGTGGTCCCTTAAGGTCCAGGCTGGCACAGTCTCCTGGAATGATGGGGGGACTCCTGAAATCTTGGGTAGACTTAGGAGACCGGCCACCAGGTGCTTCGGCACAGATGTAACCCAGGGCCCAAGTGAATTCTGTGGGGAAAGGAGGGCGAGAGGGGGTGCTGACAGCTTGTTTAGCGTGGGGGTGAAAGAGACAGGAAGCCTGACGATTGGTAGAGGAGGGAGGGGGCCCACGTTCTGCTTGTATTTCTCCCAGCAGAAGGGGCTTAGCCACTCAACCGTTCCAGGAAGTCGTAACCAACTTCCGGCCGGGCCCAATTTCCACATTCGGCTGGGCATGCCCCCCCAGCTGCCAAGCCTGGGACAGTTGCCTCGGGGACCCTGATGGCAGCCCTGTGTGCAGCTGCAGGAAGAGTCAGTCTACTCTGTGTGCACCAGTGTATATGTGTGTGAGTATTTATGCATATGTATATGTATGTACAAGAGTGTGTCCTCCTATCTAAGGCCTCGGACATGGTCAAAAAGACAGTGCTGAGGCGCTCATGCAAGCACAGGGCCGGTCACGTGACTGCCAGAAGCCAATGGCAGTCCGTGACGCTCATGCAGGGACAAGAAAAATCTCCTGCGTGAGCGGGTGAGCATGAGCGTCAGCGCTGCCCAGCGCCACTCCCTGCACCATGTCCCAGGCCTTAGAAAGCATATATGTGTGTATATATCCATGAGTGCTTGCATGTATATGTATGTGCAGTGTGCTTGTATGGATGAGTGATTGCATGCATGACTACACACAGTATACATAAGGGACCTTGACACCCAAGTCAGACACTGAACAGTGCATTGCAGGTTCTTTAGCAATACAAGTTCACTTAAATATCCCTGCTAATCATTATTAAGCACTTAAACTAGTGAAAGATGAAGAAGAAGAGAGCTTAGAAAAAAATGATACATCCCATGTATTACAGCCAAACACGTTCCACAAGACGTCGGGATGCAGTTGTATGGATCTGTATTTTTTTGGCAAACACTCCTCCAATTACAGCTGGAGAAGACAATGAATGTGTCATTTGGCCCTTTACAGAACACCTTCAATGAGTTGTGAAGCATAAGGCCAGAGGGGCTCAGCCATCCGAGAAGTGCAGTAATATCCTGATTACTGATGACCCCGCCTGCCCTTATCCTGGTGTAACGAGCACTTCCCTCATCCGCACGCTTCGTGGCTTCCATTTCATGCGATGTGAAATGTTTATCATCAGCGTTCAGGTGCAGTTAACTGAGCAAGACATTTCTTTTTAAGACGATTCGATTGTAACTTTTGACAGCCGGTGCTGAAAGGCCTTTTTGCCACCATCAGACACAAATAAGAGCTTGGTGAAGCTGGAGACATAGAGGGGATACCTGTTGTCAGCTACTATCTGCTACTAACAGAACAGACCACGGAGACCCTGCACTACCTAACATGTTCACGTGGCATTTCTACACAACATCTGTTTAGTTGTCTCACATTTGAGAAGAGAGATTTGCCATGTTGTATCATTGTTGTTCTACGTATTACAGATCAGACACTGTGTATGTAGGTGCTTCTGGAGAGTCAGTTAAAGCAGCAAAATAAATCAGTTCTGTAGTATTAGATAATACTGGCTTTTTTTTTTGGTGTCAACACTTAATGCCATTTTAATGCGTTTTAAAGAATCCTCTGATTTCTGTAGCAGGTTTTAGCCCACCTCCCAAGCAGTGCAACATCTTTGCAACACATTTGGGATCATTTGTTGCCGATGTTCCCAGCAGTTTGATCTGTAAACTGTAACAATAGATAGTACCGTAGTAATATCCAGATACATTGTAGCTGCTGAGTTACACTGACTGAAGGATTGATTGAAACTGAAAAGCAGCCATTATGTTGGGCACACAATCAGGATTTTGACAGATTTATAACAGGAGACCAATCGATTGCCAGCGTAGGTAAGAATGTAGAAATATACATTGTCACATGCTTTACATATAGAAATAGGACAGAAAGAAGGAAAGCAGGAAAGAAAGAAAGAGAATATCGAAAGAAAGAAAGAACGAGGCAATGTAGTATTGCTACTTTTAATGAGTGCATTGGCTGCTGCTGAAAGACATGATTTTGTATTATGGTGACCCCCCGATGCAACAGTCCTGCTCTATGGCTCATTTCTCAGGGCAAACCAGCTTATCTCTGGAACTGAGCGAGACACTTACATGTGCAGCTAAGACCAAAGTGAGGATATGGTGGTGCCATGTTGGATGGAGTCAAATTAGGTGATCAAAGCATTGTTGTTTTGTTTAAAATGTATTCATGGTTTCTATAATTGTAAACTTTGAATGTTTCCAAGGTAATCAAACGTTTAGGATCTTGAACAATTTTTTTGTTTTTAGAAGCTTCTGTCAGCTCCCACCAACCCTACACATTTACCCTGGGACATAGATTGCAAAGTCTCTGCACGTCCAGGATGCCATTCACCAAAAGTATAACCTACACAAGGGACGGGCAGCTCCAGTCCTCAAGGGCCTCCAACAGGTCAGGTTTTAAGGATATCACTGCTTTAGCACAGGTGGTTCAATCAGGGGCTCAGCTAATGACTGGGCCACCTGTAATGAAGCAGGGATATCCTTAAAACCGGACCTGTTGGTGGCCCTTGAGGACTGGAATTGGCCACCCCCTGCTCTACACCATGTGTACAGCAAATCGTAAAACCCTGCATGCACTCAACGCTCAATAAATACAATATAATAATAGCCATGACCAGGCGTATGAAAATACAGGTCCATATTTCTATAATCTGCACAATCCGTCTTGGAAACACACCCAGTGCTCTTCCCTAACATGCCAACAGGACGGTACCCTGGGCCAAAAGCCGCACTTTCTGCTGGGTTGAGCGTCGTCTAGCTTGCAAGGAAACCGAGCGTCACAAATTTCCATACTTGGCCTAACAAAGCAGCCCTGGCATTGCTTCAGGACAGGAGAGTGATAATTACTTAGCTCAACTTGAATACTTTGTGTGTTCTAAACAAACACATTTATTTAAACTTAATTAAAAATGTTTCCTCTTGTGTGCCTCAGCATTGCTGAACAACTGCAGGAAAAATGTAGTCTGGGTATTTATTGCTGATTTGTCATGCTGATTTTGCACTCTCTCGGTATAAGTAGTCTCATAGTAAATTCTGCTATGATAATGATGCAGGGTCTTTCTAAATGAATAATTGTCACCTTTTCAAGAAACCATCTGTTTGCTTCATTTGTGTAACAAAAAGGCAGGTGCTGTGTTATTAAAAATGCAATTAGATAAGCTTTTTGTGTGATTTGCTAAGCCTTCCAATATCGCGTTTCATTTTTTTTTCTCTCTACACATTATCATTTAGAGTGAAGAAATAAATATTTGGATCGAAGCATCCTAGCTCCCAGTTACCTGCGGAGAACAAGAACTGCAAATTCATGTATGCACACCTGCCCTGCAATCCAGCTGACAAAGTGTAATTAGTGGTGGCGGCTCATGACTCCAAAAATTACTCTTATCCAGTTCCTGCATTGGGAATGGTTTGGTCCCCAAACAGCTAAAGGTGGAGGCCCAGTCAGTGACTAATTGGAAAGAAAATTCTTAGTGGTACAATGACATTTAAAGAGGCTGTCAAAGCAGATTTTGAATTTTTTTTAATATACGCAGCCTTTGATCACCTTTATTGAAAATTAATTACCTAAGCTGCTGATCAATTCATTCTTCCGTGATCGATTAGCAAAGATCCTGCTTCCCAAGGTTAACTAAATGGCTGCCTTTCAGTTTCAGTCAATCCTTCAGTCAGTGCCGGTGACACGACGGTGACGTCAGGCTGCGGTTGCTGGAAAAATCAAATTGAGATGACTTCCAGCGATCTCTCCATCATGCTGCGCTTACTATAAGTGCAAGCGACGGCGGCAATGCATTTGTTTTGACGCGACGTCGCATCGCTGTCGCTGTAGCCGGCACTATAAGTGCAGCCTTACTCAGCAGCTACAATGTATTCTTATATCACTAAGGTAACATGATCTATTGTTACAGTTTGCAGCTCAAACTCTCAAACTGCTGGGATCATTGGCAACAAATTATCACAAACAGGAAAGTGTTTCAAAGATCTTGCACTGCAGGAGAGGTGGGCTAAAGCCTGCTATAGAAATCAAAGGATGCTCGGTATATTAAAACTCGTTAAAAATGGCATTGAATTGAATTTAGACAAAGATGTTGTAAGTATTATCTAATACTACAGAACGGATTTATTTAAAAAAAAAGTAGGATATTGCATGAACTTCTCCTTTAAAAATAATAATAACAATAATAGATGATTAGCTATCAAATATAAAAGGTAAAGGAGCCCCCCTTTTGGGGACTTATCTCTGTATGGAAATATGTTGAGCACATAAAATGTATAATGAAAATACTCGGGGTACAGTACGTTGCACTGTTAAGAGTACAAATTATTAAATAGCAGGGAGTCTTTTTAAAAATCAATTTTAAGCTAAAGTAACACAACTTTACTGAACCCCTTCCTCGCTCCCCCACGCCTAAGAATGGTTTCATAAAATGAGGTGGTAATTGAAAAAAAAGTGTGTTAGGGTTGTCCCATTTTCTGGGACACAAAGAAAACGTTGAATCTTCGTTTTGAGATTTGGCTGGAACTTAAATGCCTGAAATGAATATCTCTCTGTAATCCACAGAGCCTGGTTTGAGTGTGATTAATGCAGAATCAGCTCTTAATGGTCTGAAATAAGAATTTGACACAGTTATTTAAATAGGCCAGTTCCCTAGAAATACCACCACAGTCACCATTGTTACTTGAAAAGAGGTTTTTTGTTTCTGCAAAAAATACATAATAATAATAATAATAATAATAATAATCTTTGATGCTTTTAAATCTTGGAGTTCAAACAATACGTCAGTGGGTTTGTAACCATTTACTAACTGCAGAACCCCCTATTGTCATCCGACAGTACATCAGCCTTCTTATCCTTTGATCCAAGTGCTGCATTAGTCAGTGCTATAAATAATAATAATAAATAACAATGATGCATTGTACATAGAACGTTGTATGCACAATTAGTGTATAGCCAAGCTCCCCACCTCACCGGGGTGGTGAACATTGTGTTGGGTCATTGCATTGTGGGGATGTGGTGTGGTGGTTGTTATTGTTATTAGCGTGCTAGTAAACAGTTATATTATACCTGTGTGTGCGTTATTATCACTGTATTGGTTCCTGTGAGCGATTATCCTGCCTACGTTGGGATCCCTCATCAGGTGGAAGCGCTGTACCAAGAAGGGCGAGGCTCCCCATGGTGGAGGCTTTGGCCTCCTGTGAGCCACAGGTAAAGTCAGCACGCATAGTTCCCATTGTCACAGGGAAAGGGGGCTACAGTACATATTCTGAAGAGCTTATAATCTAATGTTAGTGCCTAAGGTACAAGGAAATTAATTGATTTGCAGAAATTTAGATTTGACCTGGGTTCACCCACTTCAAAGACTGTATTCTTTCCAGAAAACCACTCCTTAGCTATATAAACGAACATCCCTATTCAAAATGCTGTCAAGTAATTTTTTGGAAAGAGTGGGACTAAAACCTTCTCCAGTTTTGGGAAGAGGGCTTCACATCATTTTGCATAAGGGACACAGTCTCGCCAAATAATAGCTGTTTGAATAGGTTTACTGGCTCTGCACTTTAACCAAGACTGTGATGAAAATCTGTGTAATACGGCAGGCATACGCTTATCAGGCTCCATGTCAATATGGACAAGAAGCCAAAGGTGACACACTGTGAGTGCTCATTTGCATGTCATTACCCAGAATCCCTTGCTGCAGTGGAAGCACTGCATGCTAAGAGATAATGGGGGAAAACAGTGCTGCAGACCTGTCTGAGACACGTGAATGTGCTCACATGTGATATTTGCATTTGTTGCATGCTGTAAGGTGGAGGGTTTTTGTCCCTTTTTTACCCACCATAACTTATTTAATGTGAAAATAATACACAGAAGTTGCTGCATATATTTCCATTTTACAAGACCACGGGATGTCTTACTTTAGGTCTGGATGGCAGCAAGAATAAAATGTCCCAGTGAGTTTGCTCTTGTGTAATGAGATGAAACCGTAGGACTGACATTTCTCAGCACGACTCTTCTGTCACTGGGGAGTGTACACAAGAGATTGTCATTTCTCAAAGCAACGCAGGACAGTCAGATGCTGGGGCATGTTCCCTATACACTGTCTCTGCAGGCCAATTACCCAAGGCATCCATGACCAAGAAGGAGATGCCTGATGCTGAAACATTACCAATCGCAACAATAAAAGTAATTATTGCTCAGAGCAGCATTTCATGCTCAGGGAAGAGAGGAGGGGGTGAGATTCCCTCCCCCCCCCAACCCACCCTCCCATAATAACCTCTAAAATAAACAAATTGCCGTTTAGAATGATGGATTGTCAGTATCCATTTTCAACCCAGAAAACCTCCTCTGCGCAGAGAAAAATAACTTATATACGATCCCAAATTCAGCCTCTCAGATCCAGCTTGTTAAAATGATGGTATTTACCCCCAAATATTACGTTCATCTTTCTGCCTGCAGGGGCTCCCTATATCGAGTTTATGGGTGGGCTATGGGCCATTATGGATAGACAGACAGGTTCCTCCTGGTGTAATTATTGGCAGGAGTAAATCATGGTAGCCAGTATGATATACCTCAAGTATCACACATTATACACACACACACACAGGACATTGGGAGCTTCTCTAACCTTAACCCCCTAATTGTACCACTTACCCTAGAAACCTTAATCCATTACCCTAACCCCTTAAACTTTCCCCTTACCCTGAAAAGCTTAACCTTTTACCCTAAAAAACTTAACACCTTAACCTAAAACCTCTAATGCTAACGCTAATCACTTTTCTTTTAGCATGTTCTTGTATAGCGCTGCTAGTTTTACATAGCGCTTTACAGAGACATTTTGCAGGCACAGTCCCTGCCCCGTAGAGCTTACAATCTATGTTTTTGGTGCCTGAAGCACATGGGGAAATAGAGTGACTTGCTCAGGGTCTGTCACGATTGTGCTCGCCACAAACCGGGACCGGACCGCGGGGCTGAGGCTGGGTTATGAAATCACCGACCTTATACCGCGCAGACTGGTCCGGAGTGCGCAGTTCATAGTCAAACAGGCCGGGTTCAGGACTGGAGATAACAGCATAGTTGTTGGGCAAGCCAGAGTCGGGGTAGGAGATATCCGGGTAGTCGTAGTTCAAGCAGGGAGTCGGCAACAGGAAATCAAGCTGGTCCTTTTGCGTCAGCGCAATCGCTGCAGGTCGGGAATGAGGTTTACGCGAGTGGCGTCCACGACCCATGGCTCCGGTCTAGGAGAGGGAAGACTGACCGCAATAGGCACACCACCAGGCAGCACTAGTAACCCCGTGTTACAGCGCAAACGAAGCAGGTCTGTAAGAACCAGGAACTCAGGAACTCAGCGTAGCAGCAGCAAGCCTGGAGGAAACTGGACGAGTACAACGAACTGGAACAAAAACAGAGATACGTAACGAAAGAACAAGGCTTGTGGCAGAAACACAGGTAACATCCCATAAGGATCTATGCTTGGCAAGGAAGTGAAGCCAAAGCAGAATATTTAAAGCGACAGTGACCAATCCGGACGAGGGGCATGGTGGAGGCGTGTCGAGGAGCTGCCCGTGAGTGGCTGAGAGACCAGGAAGTAGTGGAGCACAGCTGAGAGTCTGTAACACCAGTGCCAGAATCCAAGATGGCGACGGCAGAGTTCAAGGTATGCACTGGGCGGCGGCATGGGTGGCAACGGGGGGCAGGGGCAGCAGCCGCTGCAGTACTGGTAGTGGGTAAGGAGGGGTCACACCACAAGGGACGTGGCCCCCGATTCCTTACAGTACCCCCCCCTTCAGGATCGACCTCAGGGCGATCATAACCACTCCTAGAGTTGGGGGACCTGGAATTGTTCCGGAATTGTCTAGGATGGAGAGTAAAGTTGTGGTCCAGAGACTCGTGGGCACTCATTGGTCTTGGAGACATGGAGTTATTCCTAAATTGTTTTAGGCGAGCAGGGCATCCGTAAACCAACAGTTCATTGGCGAGTACAAACTTAGGATAGGAAAGTGGTGGTAGAGAAATTATTGGTACGTGGCTCGCCACGCGAAATGGTTTGGAAATCCAAGGCTGTGAAGAACCAGGGGGTTCTGGAGCAGAAACAGCAGAAGGGCCCCCGTTGGGAGCCCAGTCCCTAGTAATGGTACCAAAATTCAGGACAAGAGGCACCAATAGTTGAAAGAGCTTATCAGGGCGACCTTCCGGACAGACAAAGTCTTTGCTGACATCATCACGTGGGAATTTGAGAGGGTCTTCTCCTACAGAGGTTTTCCGGGTAGTGGTCAGCGAGGGTATAGGGTGGGTGGGTGCATTGCCAGGTATGGGTATAGTAGATGACAAGGTGAACAGTAAACCAGGCTTAGGGACCGAAATCTTGAGGTGTGAACTGAGTATTTCCAACACAGAGGACGCAGGCACAACAGAAGGTTCCGTGAGGGATAACCATGGGTTCGCTGAGGCAGAGAAGCAATCATTAGTGGAGCTACCAAATATTGTAGAACGCTCAGAGAGAGACAATATAGTCTGTGATCTCCACTTCCCAGAGTCCAAGCCAGAGACAACAGGGAGAGAAACCCCATAGTTAAAGTCATACTGAGGTACTTCAGGGGCCACCGAATGGTCCGTGAAAAGAAACTGCCTTCCCGCACTGGGGATTTGGAGCGCAGCAAGGGTTACTTCGGATATGGCACCAGAGTGCGGGGAAGGTATACAGGGCCTTGCAGAGATTTGAACAACCGCATGAGGCGGATTACGTGCTGCAACGAACTCCAAGGGCATCGTACTTGTCATAGGAGTGTGAGTAGGCTCTGGAGCTTTAATATCTGGAACTTGACAATCAGGCAGTGCAGGGGCAGCGGAGGGAGGAGAGCTAGTGTCTGGATCTGGAGGCTCAGAATCAGTAACAGGGACACTGGTAGAAGGAGAACTAGCGTCTGAAGCTGACACCTGGGATTCAGTGACAGGTACTTGGGAAGTTAGAGGGTCAATAAGCGGTAAGTTGGAACCGGGGAAACTCTTAACAGCAGAAACCTTAGTAGGAAAAAGAGTTTTATCAAAAACTGCAAGGGCCCTAACTGGGGTACTTGTCATGACAAAATCAGAAATAGGTATGTTTACTAGTGCAAAAATTCTGATAACAGAACTGATAGCCAGTGATGTGGATGTCTGGGTTTCAATAATAAGAAAATCAGATACTGTGGAAAGTGACTTAGGACTAATCACGGAAGTTCTAGGTTTGCAGGATATCTGTGAGAAGGTACCCTTTAACACAGGGGTTTTAATCTTAGCCCTAAATAACCCAATGGTTGCTGGAGCACATTTAGATGCAGTGCTAAAGGACTGAGGTTTAGCAAGTGAAGGAAGACAAAATAGCTCAGATTTATACACCTGAATTTGTAATGTAGGCAGGGTGGTTTCTGACTGTACTAAGGGGGTGACAGCAGATACGCGGATCTCTGGAGGGGTTGCTTGGGAAGGAGTGTCTGGGAAATCAGAAAAGACTACAGATTCCATGACAAGGGAACTATGTGCTGAAGCAGGGATCTCAGCATTCTGAGTGACAGACTGGGTCAGCGAAATACCTGGGAGTGGGGATTCTGCGAACAGGCTTAGAGAAAACCCCGGTTCCTGAATACCTTTAACTGGAACCAGGATTTTAGCAGAAGTTTCAAGGGACACGGCAACGGAAACTTGAGCTGAAGCAGGGGGATTGTAGTAAACAAAATTCAAGGACTCAGCAAGCTTAGGGGAGTCATTCAGTGCAACCTCTGCTGTCAGACTTGGGGATTCATTCTCTGATGCTAGAAATGATGCATTAGCCTGGGGGCAGCAAGGATTTACAGGGATCAATGCAAATAGTACCTGAGAGTCAAAAAGAGGGAGATTTGCCTCTGAAATTGAGGATACAAGGAGTTCCTCCTCTGGAGCCAAGGATGTGGCCTTAGCTGGCGAACAGGGGATTACAAAAGGAGGCTCATAGGGCTGACCTGCAGGGGTTAATATAGGAATGAGCTCGGGAACAGAGCTTAGGGATTCTAACTTAGAACGTTGAAGCAGAAGGGGTTCTTTCTCTGACATGGGGAGCACGCAGAGCTGCCTATCAGGGGTTAAAGCAGAAAAAACCTCAAGTGCAGGAGTTAGGGATTCTGAGTTAGAAAGTGAGGGTAGATTCTCAAATACTAGGGCTGTAGCTTTGGAAATACAAGTATACTCCACGGGAACCTCACAGACCTGACTGGCAGGGGTTAAGGCAGACATATCTTTGGGATTTAAGCAATGGGAGGTGCAATCAGGGCTAGAAATCATGGCAGCTTCTACCTTAGGGGGCAGTGATAGTGGGGTGGTTTGGACATTTTTTGGAGTGGGAGGTGCCCCCACAGGTTTAACAACAGGACTGACAGAAAAGGGTTTGTGAATAGTCTGTGCGTAGGCAGCAAGTAGAGGTTCACGCTCACTTATGTTCCTGTCAAATTCCAGGAATAATTTAAGGGTGGTGTCTATGGCCTGAACCAGTACCCCAAAATCCCCAGTTTCCAGTCCCGGAGTGGACTTAAGAAGGAGCAGTTGGGAGTACTGGGCTTGAAACATCTTCTTTAACTCTCTACATTCCTGAGATTTAGTCAATATTTCTTTACGAGTCAGTCTTTCTGCAGGGGTTAACCCTTCGTACATACAAGCAAGATTAGGCGGAGGCAGTTTTTCAAACAAATACTGTTCTTCAAACAGGGACTGGTCCGCAGCCTGGAACATAGGTGCAGTTACACATTTACCAACCCCCGCCACGGCGCGGTCCGGTTTTGTGGGGCCGAGCATACTGTCACGATTGTGCTCGCCACAAACCGGGACCGGACCGCGGGGCTGAGGCTGGGTTATGAAATCACCGACCTTATACCGCGCAGACTGGTCCGGAGTGCGCAGTTCATAGTCAAACAGGCCGGGTTCAGGACTGGAGATAACAGCATAGTTGTTGGGCAAGCCAGAGTCGGGGTAGGAGATATCCGGGTAGTCGTAGTTCAAGCAGGGAGTCGGCAACAGGAAATCAAGCTGGTCCTTTTGCGTCAGCGCAATCGCTGCAGGTCGGGAATGAGGTTTACGCGAGTGGCGTCCACGACCCATGGCTCCGGTCTAGGAGAGGGAAGACTGACCGCAATAGGCACACCACCAGGCAGCACTAGTAACCCCGTGTTACAGCGCAAACGAAGCAGGTCTGTAAGAACCAGGAACTCAGGAACTCAGCGTAGCAGCAGCAAGCCTGGAGGAAACTGGACGAGTACAACGAACTGGAACAAAAACAGAGATACGTAACGAAAGAACAAGGCTTGTGGCAGAAACACAGGTAACATCCCATAAGGATCTATGCTTGGCAAGGAAGTGAAGCCAAAGCAGAATATTTAAAGCGACAGTGACCAATCCGGACGAGGGGCATGGTGGAGGCGTGTCGAGGAGCTGCCCGTGAGTGGCTGAGAGACCAGGAAGTAGTGGAGCACAGCTGAGAGTCTGTAACACCAGTGCCAGAATCCAAGATGGCGACGGCAGAGTTCAAGGTATGCACTGGGCGGCGGCATGGGTGGCAACGGGGGGCAGGGGCAGCAGCCGCTGCAGTACTGGTAGTGGGTAAGGAGGGGTCACACCACAAGGGACGTGGCCCCCGATTCCTTACAGGGTCACAAGGAGTCGACACTGGGAATTGAACCAGGTTGCTTCAAACTTGGTGCCAGTCAGTGACTTTACTCACTGAGCCGCTCCTTCTCCGTACTTCACTTACGGGCGAAACAGCCGGCGGCTGACTATTCATGATGGCTGAAAGGCTGGTGAATACTGTCCCACTCCTCTCCTTTTTTTTTTTTTGTATAGCGCTGCTAGTTATACGTAGCGCTTTACAGAGACATTTTGCAGGCACAGGTCCCTGCCCGTAGAGCTTACAATCTATGTTTTTAGTGCCTGAGGCACAGGGAGATAAAGTGACTTGCCCAAGGTCACAAGGAGCCGACACCGGGAATTGAACCAGGCTCCCCTGCTTCAAACTCTCAGTGCCAGTCAGTGACTTTACTCACTGAGCTGCTCCCTCTCCCACTTACACTGGAACTAGTGATTAGCATAGAAGGAGTGTTGAGACTCTATGATCCAAAGCAGCAACATCTCCACTACTTCTGCACTGGGGAGAGAGCAAACTGCTGTGTGGCCAACATTGGGGGGCGGCACGTAAAGGCCTGGGCTGCCTGGTGCCCACCAATGTTTAGGCAGAGGAAGATTTAGTGCATAGTGCTAATTTGTATTGGAACATATCAATTTTGGGGGTGAATTAATTAGCTGCTCTTTTAACCCTTTTGCTATGCATTGCAAAGCAGTATGTTGCTGCCTTAACTAGCAGTGTTAGGGTTAATCGTCATTCTGCTTTAGAGACCTGCATTACGAGGGTTTAATGAGCATTAAGCCAAAACCCATCTAAGTTTTCAGCAGCCAGAAATGTATCCCAAGAAATAAATGTATCTGCAATGCACAGTGCTCCTAAACTCCATCAATCATTTCATTTCCCCAAACTGTCCATTTTTGGAACACGCTGAATGCTTAGCAGCGGCTCTCGTGAAGTTCTTCAATCAGTTCTTGTAAGCAGCATGGCATGTTGCAAAATAAATCCAGATAGAATCTAGAAATGAGACGAAATACAGGGACGTACATGGATTATTTAATATCTCTACTCCTTCCTGAATTGGAATATTACATAGATGAGATATTGATACAAAGAGCTTTTTACACAGATAGAATTAGCTCCATATGCATTTCTACTGCCTGACACACCGTATAGAAAACCCCAAGGAGGTTCAGAAAAATAGAGTCGGTTTCAGTTTAAGTAGAAGTTAAGCAAGTAAAGCTACAGTTAGGCCGCGGATATAGTAGGCGCGCAATGAAGCAATTGGGATGTTCTACCATTCAAATCTGCATACAGAATAAGCTGCTCATACATATCGTGAGTAGATGTGAAGTGGCTGCCCTCTGGATACGGGAAAATTCCCACTATCTCCGCCATCAACAATAAAATATGGTTTGTCTGCCAAATGGAGAAAATGACGAGTTTCCTTAACGACTCATGTCCCAGATTTCAGAAGGTGTGGCAGCCCTTGATATTTCCCCCAGACTTCCCAGGTCTGAACCCCACCACATTACTATTTTTACTATCTTGGCCAAGTAACCCAGCGGCAGGAGCCATGAGCTGACACCTCTGCCCCTAACCCCAACAAGGATCCATCTCAAAAGGTCATCTAAAGCTTAATGCCGTTTGTACGCCATGAATGTCATATGTAGCCCAGTGTCCTGGGACTACTAATTTCTTGGCCTCCTAACAATGTAAGTCCCCTTTAATAAGTCGGCAGTGTTAGCAGTAGACTATGCTGAGTGTGTTATATTGTTCATTGCGCATGTTCAATAAAGTTCAGGACTAGCCTGTGTTTTGTAAGGGGGGTCTATGACAGTGAATAGGCCAGCTTACAAGCCAATCCCCAGGGAAGGAGGGGTTTTCTTCTATATCGTGTAGGGTAGTTAGTGTGAGTGAGGTGGTTCTTGGAGAGACTTTAGAGTGTGCAGACACTGAACAGAGTTCTCCTGCTAGAGGAGTGTACTGAGGCCTAATCCCATAGGGGATAGGGCACTAAGGATATGTGATCCAGTGTAGGTATCGTGCTGTTCAATAAACCTCAGTCATACCAACACCTGGCGTAGTATTTGAAGCATGGCTATAGAACACAGAAGAAGTGTCCAGGAGGTGCATCCTGAAACCTCAGGATCCTCTTGGACTGAAGGCGCTGACACCTAGAGCACAACTGTGAGCCTGTCCTAATGTCCTCCCCACAACATCACGGAGATCTCCAGCCTCCTGTTTACCAACCAGGTATGAAACAGCAGCCACAGCATACACCAGTAGCAGCACATTTCCCAGAGGGTAGGGGAAAGAGGGCTACACATACATAATGCTGAAACGGATATCAAATTAATGTAACCCCCACCCCAAATCACTCCCGTTTTTTCCCTCTCTATACCCTCCAAATTTATGTTATTTCTTGTATGAAAAACTCCAATAAAATTTGTGTAAGAAAAAAAAAATGTCAGCATACAGATATAGCGGGTTAATTGCTAAAGTCTCCCAGCGGTAACACTGGGCCAAACGTAATACACAACTGCTCCAGATTTATTAGAGGGAAAATGCATTTTTTTCAATGGGATTTCTTTTCTTTGAATAAAATGCTCCCGTATTGTTTTTTTGCACTGATTTTGCCTCAGTTTAGCAGTCTGGAGACATTAGTAAAAAATACCCCGTAGGCGTAGACTTTTAAATGGAGCAGCAATGCGAGTTGTTTAGGAGTTTCATTTGTACATGAACCTTTAAGATCCTATGCAATAAGACAGCGGTGCGCAAACTGGGGGGCGTGGGAGAATTTGCAGGGGGGGCACGGGATGTTAGAGACCCCGGCTCTTCCCCCAGGCATTTATTTAATGCCGGGGGAGGCATCAGGCCTCTGTAACCTCACTTACCTATTGGCAGCCGGTCTTCGGCGACGTGTCGCCATGGCAACGCAGCATCAAATGACGCCGCGGGGTCATGTCACGTCACGCGTCGCCATGGCAAAGCGTGCCAAATGATGCGGTGGGGTCACGTGAAGTGACCCCCAACATCAATTGAAGCCGTGCCTTCAGAGGAGGTGGGGCGTGAACGCTGCGGCTCCCAGGAAGGGGGCTGCAGCTGAAAAAATTTGCGCAGCGCTGCAATAAGACATCTGAGGTCTCAAACCTTTGTCTACTAGTTTATGCATTAAAACGTATCACAGGCTGTTAAAAAGTTTTCTCCAGACCCAATAAGTCTGCTACTCGGCAGTTAGGATGGCAGTGGTGCCACATATAGGGCAGGGGGGGCACACTTAGGTTGGGGGTGACATTATGAAGAGAGATTGAAAACCCACCAATTTTACTTGAAAAGCACAAAAGTTCCCAACTTCTCCCCCGTGGAGGCAGCAGACAAACCTTCTGTTAATAAGGGGCTGCCTGGGCATTGCCTGCTGCCATCCACAGGGATTGCATTAGGAACACATCTTGTAACAGCTTCTCAGTGCTGTTTCTATGTAGCACATTGCTGAGACAGTAACATATCAGCTCCTCATTATCTCCCTCATAAACACCGTCTTCAGCTCACAATTAGGTCTCCTAAATGGCTGTGAATCCTAGGGGAAGCGGGGGAGCGTCCCAGGTCAGGGATTGGTTAGATTTTTTTGTGTGCAGGAGTTAAAAGGGAATCGGTCTCCCTTTGACTGTCGGAGCTGCTCCTCAGCGAGCTTTTCCATCCAGATTTATATTGCAACAGGGATCTGTGGGAGGGGAGGAAATAAACATCTGTGCCACTGGCCATGGTCTCTTCTGAGACATTGTACAGTGGGAGGTGGGGAGGCGAAGAAGAGGTGTGAGGCCCACTCAACCTCATCATTTTAATACATTGCAACTCAGTCTCCCCAAAAAGTTACGAGCTGCAAAACAGAGCGACACTGAGAATGACGCCATGCTTTTAGCCATTTGTATTTGGAGAATACAAACACAACATTGGATTCAAAAAGTGGATCCACACGGCACCGATTGGAGTTTATATATCAAGGCAAAAGTGGTGCCATTCTGGCGTAAAATAACTGCACCGTATGTATCAAAGAAAAAAATCCTGCTGATTTCAACTAGAATTGTTTTATTTAATGCATGTGGTGCAGATATTTTGCTCTAGCATTGTGCCGCATTTTCCTTGATACATAGACCCCCATCTGTGTTTTTTCCCCCTTTCTGGAGTTCTTTTTGCCTCAGAGGTTCACCCATTTTGTTTTCATGTATAAAGGCAAATCGAGTCCCCCAAACACTCAGTGGTCAACAAACTTTTCAGCACGAGGAACACATTCTACTCATTTTCGCGGGCCAAAGGAAAAAAAAATCTTTTTATCACTTTTATATATTTATATATTTTATAAATGAATGAATACGTTTAATTTGGAATTTTTGGGGTAATCAGCATGATGTGATTCAGAACAAAAGAGAAATGTGACAATTACATAGAAAGGATGCCGTGCTCACACTGGGGAATTATATATAAATGAGCAAAAATATATATTTCAAGTTGCTGCGGGCCGGATAAAATCTTGTGGGGGGCCTGATGTGGCCCCCCCCGGGCCGTAGTTTGGAGACCCCCTGCTCTATAGCAATACGGAAAGCATGTTCTTTACTTGGAATTTCACGAAGTATAAATATGTACAGAAAGATAACTGCAGATGGAAGAGCGACATCACGCACATACGTGTGCCTGTAAGGCTGAAAGAAAAACATAGGAGCTGTCCCAATCAAATGACAGAAAATGTATATTATAAATCAAAGTTACATGATAAATAAAGGCCCCCACTCCTATATTTTGGAAAATAATTGGCTTTCATTACTGGAATATTGAAAATTCAGGACAGGCCTCTCCAACTACTGGGCCCCGTGAGACTTCTCCGGACCTTGGAGTGGCCTTGGGACTGTCCACATATGCTAATTTCATTGTAGTTATGCAGTGAAGTTCTTCACACTGAAATTCCCTGGTAAGTTAAAAAATGTGAAGGCTGAGTTTGTGCTCTTCCACAATAGGATAAGAGAAAGCAACCAGCGCCTGTGCGAAACGCGTAGGGGTCATGTGCGGTTACACAATGCGTGTTTGGTTGGAGGATTTGGAAGCCGGGTTCATTTTGGGATAGATGTATATCCCACGCTGACGGTGATCTCTTCCGGAAATAACATACACAGATCCCGTTGGCCATTTCCCCCATGCGACCCACTGGAAGTTTTTACACTTGTTTCACTAATTGTAAGTTGTTACACGCATTGCTTTACCTGCACCATGTCATTGTTATCTCTTATTTTCAATGTTAATGTATTTTATATTTCACACTGATCCCTAGTGAGCGGTGTGCATTCTCTTTCTGTTCTCTTGTAAGTTAAGGCAATGTATACATACATGGTACAAATGTTATACATACCTGCAAAATGTAAAAGTATGATGGTCATTTTAAAGTCCAAATGTATCCAAAATTACTGGACAAAATACCATTCTACGCCAAAATTCTTTCTGAACCAGCCACTACACAATAAGCTGAAGAGTACTGCTTTAGTAGCACGGACTATTTTGGGTCCTGCATACAGATATATTGCGTCTTAATTGCTAGTATCCCAGCGGGCCAAACGTAATACATGGAACAACTGCACCAGATTTATCAGAGGGAAAACACAGTTTGTTTTCAATGGGATTTCTTTTCTTTAAAAGGGTCCTGTTTTTGGCATTGATTTTGCCTTTGTTTAGTATTTGGAAACATTAGTAAAAAATACCCCACAACCTTTTCATGGAGCAGCATGCAAGTTCTTTAGGAGTTTCATTTGTATATGAGGCTTCAAGTTTCTATGTGATAAGGCATCTGAGGTCTAAGAAGCTTGTGTACTAGTTACTAACTCATGTTGGTGCATGGGGCTGCTAAAGACCCAAGCTTTCTCCCGGCCCAATAAGGCTGTAACTGGGGTTAGGATGGGAGAGTGGCCCTCTAGCCAATCGGTGGGGGAGGTCTCCTGACCGGGGGGCTGGCCTCCCCCTCTCTGGCCCGCCCCCCACAGCTCCCTCCCTTACCCAGGGGAGGGGTTTTCCTGGGGCCTACTTAAGGGCCTGTTGGCAGGGCCGTATGTTCGCTGCCCACCAGACAACTGGACGTCCCTGCAGAGCTGCAGAAGGAGGGTTCATTCTTTGTCTTTTGTCGTTTCCCTGCCCTGCCCCCGATCCCCACGACTGCTGCCCGGGGCGGGTGGTGTGCTCGGGGGGAGAGAGGTCTGGCAGGCGGGTTCTCCACCCACCCTGCCTCCATTCCCTGTGGCTGCTGTACCCCTCCCCTACCCCCCCCCCAATTTTCCCCTCCTGGCATTCGGATTTGGGGCAGGGTATTGATTTGGGTGGGACGTGGGGGGAGTGCTCTTCTGCATTTTGGGGGCGAAGCCGGTTTGCTGGCTGGCATAGATTGTTGGGTGTAGATGGTTTACAGGCAGGCATAATTGTTTAGTGACTCCCTCCCCCCCTCCTAATTTATGGTATTTATTATTTATATGTTTCACGTATCTTACTGCTGTGAAGCGCTATGCTAGGGGTGGAAGTCATTTTGGCGCTATATGCGTAAAAACATACGTACATGCTTACATGCAGCTATGGCTGCACTGGGATTTGGATGTAAGATACGAGCATGGCCCGCATGCCCTTCCCCCTTCCTCTTCTGATTTTACTCACTGGTTTAATGCTGCAGGCCGGGGCTATGGGGGCAGCAGGGAGTGTGGCCATTGAATGTATGAGATAGTATTCCAAGTGACTGGCGGGTTGGACTGCATATATGTGTATTTCCAGGGGTAGTGAATGTGCTTGAGGATTTTGCCCTTAGATACAATGCTAATGTTGGCAGTCTATTGTCTATGCATCAATTGTGGGAAGGGAGCACGCGTTTCAAGGCCCATAGGAATTACTATAAAGATTAATATGTGCATAGCAATAACGGACCTAATTTATAAGCATGGGCTTTGTACCTTCAGGATCAGGGGGTCGTTTGGGGCATGCAGCCAAGAGTTGGGGGCAAAAGGCTTCCTCGCAAGTGGGCGGCTACATAGGTGACTTCTCGGGAGCGTGCTTTGGAATGATTTACAAGTCTGCTTTAATGGGTGTTATAGTCATTTTATGGTCTTAAAGTTCATCTTAGAGGGGGAAAGAGTGTGTTATACTCAACACCATGTGGCCAGTGCCCATTGTCAGGACACCAGGAAGGGGCAGGATCTGTAGCGCATGGCAACCATACCACAACCACACCACACTCCCCTCCCCTCCCATACACCAATGTAAGGTCTACACTTTGGATGGAGTATGTTAAGGAGACGTTTATGCTTATATGGGTGGCTGGCCTCTACTCTAGGAATATGTGGTTATTTGTCCTTGAGATAGAGGCCCCCGCGTTACATGGTTCTTTCAATCTGACTAATGGGTGGCTGCTCAGTTGTCCAATTTGGGAGTTGCCCGCTTAGGGATTAGGGACCCAGTGAAGCAGTCAGCACAAGGTTTAGCTGCGTAACGTTTGTGGCATTGGAGTTGTTACTAGCGTGCCTGAATTCTTCTTGCAGATGACAGGGGAAGGCCCGAGCAACATTACTAAAGTATGATCACCGGAGCTATAAGGTTGGCAAAGCTCTGACGCTAACTGTCGCATATCGCTTGTCTATTTCAGCTGGGATCTCCGTTATTTCCCCTCTTCAGATTCGTGGCATCCTGAGTGGCCCACTTAGCACTCAGGCGTATTTACACTCCCATAGCTCTGTATTTAGACCAGTCTTTGCTCCTGCAAGTGCGCATAGCAGCGTAGTTATATAAACACACGCACATTGCAGACAGACTTCTTCCAACAGCAGCGATGGCGCTAGCGATAGCCGAGCAGTTTAGTCTGCTTCAAGCCAAGGCGGTGAACCATGAAGAAGGATGGTTAGACCGGTGGCTGAATTCATTGTTTACAAACAGGTGAGGCCATGGTAGCGGACAAGGCTGTTCATTCCTGCAGCTTTGCACGCTAGACAAGTGTCAGGCACAAAGGCTGCCCCCAACCACGGAGCTACTGATGGGGTCCGGCCACTGAGCCCCGAGGCAGGGCGTTACTGTATGCAGGACATGCGCCAGTAGCTGTCGCGGGCGGGTTGGTGGCAAAATTGCTGCCTGCCACATCGGCGGGCGCAAGGAGACAAGGACGGTGCATTTCAGCCACCTGCAGCAATTGCAGGCGGTAGGAAATCAAAATGGCTGCCCGTGACTGCAGTCGCGAGCGGTGGACAAACAAGATGGCTGCTTGCAGCAATTGCAGGCGGTGTGGTGAATAAGCGGTGGCACAAAGGGCCCCAGCTAGGGTCACAACTTTCCGGAGGATGGGTGAGGACCCCGGCATGGTTCGACGACGAGCTGGCGATGGACGAGGTGCGGCCCGGTTCGCCGCCCAGGTCACATCCCCCTGTGACGCCAAGGGTGGGTAAGAAACCTGTGGTGGTAAAAAGGGGTCGGTTGCGTGACAGGATAAGTGCTTTTAAGCGTTAGATAGGCTCACAGAAGGATCGCGCAGCTCGCAATGCCAAGCTCGGTGAGGAGGCAGCAGGGGGAGGAATCCCAGGCAGCGCAGCGTGTTTGCAGACAGCAGCCCCAGGGTCGGGATCCGGCGACATACAGTGCAAAGGAAAACCGAGTTTCACTGCAGCATTGATAGGTATGCTGAGGGCTTTCGAGGCTCAGCCATCAGTCTCTTTCATGACCCCATAGGAAGGGGACCCAGCAGGCAGGAATGGGAACCACGGGCGCAGCGTTAGGGTTTGCAGCAGATTGGGGGGCGCACAGTGCAGCCCGACCCTGGTGATTCTCAACTCAGCCTCTTCAACCAGGCTCATTGGCTGCCCCATCCTCAACAGGGGGGGGGAGCGGTCTCGGATGGGTCTTTTGCGGATGTGAATATATGTATTGCCAGCGCGTTAGGCACGCATTTGACTAAAGAAGAAAGGGAGGAAATTTGGGCAGGGGATTACATAGAGATCCTATCCGTGGTCCCGGGTTACAGGGAAGCGCTAGTGCGATCATCCAAAAAAGGGGATACAAGAAAAGAGGACATTGAGAAACGTCTCTTCCCACGCACATTTGCCAATTGGTCCTGCACGTTCAGAATCCAGGCCGGGGTGATCGGGGAGAAGCCCCCCACTTATATGCAGCCCTGTTAAATACATGGATATGATTGGGCATGCCCGCCAGAGGCATGGCGGTATGGGCTGGTGGATTTATGACGTAAGTTCAGGGATAAAATGGCATTGAACAAAGGTAAGATGTCATGAGGCATGAAAGATGTGGACCTATGGATTGATTGGGTTGCGTGGCTGACAAGCCGGCACCCTTTCAAGGGAGGTCTAGGGGGACACACCATGCAGTCAACTCGGGCAGACAGGGAGAGAGTCAGGCGGCATTGCATGGGGCATTCTTTGGGGCATTGCGGGAGGGGGAACTAGTCGGCGTCTCTAAGAAAGGGGGTGGAGGTTTGCATGTGGGGGACGCGGTGCTCAGTTCAGGTTTGCTGCAGCTTCACATTCGCCAATCAAAAACATACCAAGGCAGTAGGGGAGCAGGGGTTCCACTGCTAGACTTGCTTGGGAGCAGGATGTGCCCAGTATTAGCGCTAGGGGCGTATTTGAGTTTGTGACCTTGCGGGGCGAGGCTGTTGCTCGTGTATGCGGACGGCGTTCCGTTATCCAGGTACCAGCTCCTGCGGGTGGTCCGGGTATGCCTGGAGCGTTTGGGGTTAGAGGCGGCACGATTCGGGACTCACTCGTTCAGGATTGGGGCTGCTACAGAGGCAGCTGTCCTATGTCAGGCCCTCTTTAGTCGTGGGACGGGTCTCGCTGGTATGATTTTCCTACCCCAGATTCAGCAGCAACAAACGTGATTCTCTGATACACTGGGCGGAAAAGCGGACGGCGTTGCGGACCGAACCTCAGATTGCACGTCGATCAGGCGATGGTGTTCTGGTGGGGGGGTTGGGTGTTGAGAAATTAGACACCCGGATTTCGATGCTAGTTCAGGGGGTTTACTTTATCCATATGCCGGATATCAGGATAGACCTTTTAACAAAAGTTTTGCAGGAGGGCATGGAGAGGGTTCTGGCGTGTTTGGCGGTACGGGCCTAGTTTAAGGGGGTTAAATAGGCCCGTCGGTGGCGGCTCTTCCGGGGTAGGTGCTAGTTCTTGCCAGACTGGGATCTGGGCTGTTTGAGCCCGGAGGGAGTACGAGTGGGCGGGGTCATTTATAAATGACTTTGAGAGCCTGCTCGCGAATGGGACATGAGGTCAGCGAGTCAAGGGCCGGCTGACCGTCCCCTCCCCCTCCTGTCAAAGGGGCACTCTGGCAGGGAATGGCATTTAGGTTTTTGTATAAATAAATAGCCACGACCTTTTATACCTCCAGTTTCGGTTTCCTGTTTTTATTTGTACGTTACCTGTGGGTACGGGGCGGGGGGAGAGGGGAGCCTCCTGGCAGCCTCCCTGGTCATGTTACGTCTGCCCCACTGAACACAAAGTGGCAGAACATTTACTGTACGTGCCCTGTGCCCTTCTAACACCCAGTAAGGAGGCTGCATGTTAATATCCATGGGTAGGACAGGCTATCAAACAGGGAAAGGCTTTTACTAAAGCCTTCACATCCATTCTGCAGTCTAATTAAACACACAAACACAATAATAGGAACTCACACGCAATTCGTGGTTACATTTCTCCTCCGTAAACTGGCAGTGACATAAATGCATTTGCTTGCTTTTCTTAACTCAATTTAATGCACATTTCGGGGAGGGTTCTGAGTGTGTCTGAAACCAGAGGGAAGGAGCTCCCTGCTGATGCAGTAAATTTGCCGACACACTCTTGTCATCAGTAATCACAATTTACAACGAAATGTCTCCCCTCTCCGTGCTGCACACAAACAATTCAGAATTTTGCTTGTTGCTGCGCTAGTTTGTATTTCCCGTGAACACAAAACAGCACCTCATTCCAATACAATAAAAGCCGGAGGGATTTTTTTCTTGCATTGTCTCAAAGTGGATTATATGCAAACACAATGACCGTTATATAGCTCTTTAGCAGAGGTGTAACATCACAATATTGTAACACAACATTGCGTTATCTGCCAGCAACGTACAAGTACTGTATGTCTGTGCCTTACTCTCATCCAGCGCCTGCAATTAGGCTTTGAGAGAGGGCGAGTGAGGGAGGGGGGGGGGGGGGTAGAGAACAAGAGAGAGGGGGAGAGAGAAAGAGAGAGGGCAGGAGATAGAGAGGGGGGAGTGAGAGAGGGGAGGGGGAGTGAGAGAGAGGGGAGAGTGAGAGAGAGGGGAGAGTGAGAGAGAGGAGGGGGGAAAGAGGAGGGGAGAGAGAGGGGGATAGAGAAAAGGAGGGAGGGGGTGGAGGGATGCTGTTTTAGTAGAGTACACACTGACATATATACCTGCCTAAACATGGCTCTACACAGCACAAGGGGAGATGCTGTTTGACACCTGTGGACATGCCTCAGATACCTGGTGAATTAGATAATTGAAATAATTGCAATCTAATCTGCATACTTGTTATCTCTCTCCCCTCTCCCCCCCCCTAAAACAAAGCCCAATTTCAGGGTCTGCATATGAGTAAGGCTAGGACATACTTAGCACCCGTTATTGGAAGCTAACGCAACGTTGCATTACAATACTGTAGGTGAAGTTGCTATAACCTCTTCAGTGCTAGGTAATGATTTGTGTTAATCAATCTTTTTCTTTTACTTCTCACTCAATTGTTACAGTATGCAAACAATCAGACGTACAGGGGCCCGGGAGAATCTATACTGAAGACAAGTATGGAGAAAACCTCAGACACAGACACACACACACACACACACACCTACCTTGTGTACATCATGTTTTACTACAATATATATAATAAAGAACAGGTATGGAGAAAAACTCACAGAATACACAAATATTTATACACATACACGTACATATATGTGTGTGTGTTATATATACTGTGTGTATGTACAGTGTGTATATATATATATATACATACTGTACACTGAACACCCAGATCTTGTGGCCATAATGTACTGTATGTTTTAGCACTACAAATAAACGTTCACATCCTCCAATACAGCATAGACAAAAGGGTAGACAAGTTGAGTCAGACACCTAAACGTGTCAGGCACAAAGCTATTTGTCAGGGGTAAGTCTTTTTTTTTGGGGGGGGGGTGTTGTAAAAGGGCCTTAACCCCTGTCTAAAAGGACTTTAATAGAGAGCCTGTATTGGTCTGAGGAATTCAGCAGGAAGCTGGTTAATTGCAGCTAGAGACAATTAACCAGTCTCCACCTGGCTCATCAGACAGGTAGAAAGGCCTTCTGCTTGAACTGCAGGGGATCTCTTGAACACAGAGGGTCTGTGCTGCCAGAAAAAGACATTGTCATGAACACAGGACTGTGCTGCCGGCAACACATCAGGAACAAGACCTCTATTCTAGGGTGAAGCGGACCCATGAACCCGCCAGAGAGTGGCCCTTCAACAGACACCAACCCGGACACTGACATAAAGGGCCCCCTGCTTACAGGTACCACGCTGGACTTTGGGCTCATAGGCTGGAAAAAGGCTTCTCCTCCCAGCCTGCAGAGAGGGATAGGATTTGTATTTATTTTTGTGTGTCCTAAAACTGTAGTGTTTAAAGTGATGGGCTGAATAAAAGCAGTGGTTTAATTTCACTAAATCTATTTCCCCGGTTGTACCACTGTACGTCTCTTATAGATGTGTACTTTTTTGTATTTTCATTTTGTATTATTGCTTTGTTTGAATAAAATATATATATATATATTTTTTTTTTTCCAATTGGTTTACTTGTGTGCATTCTTTATTTCCCCATTTATTTTTTCACCATAATAGATGTTGTACTACAGTAATGCAGGTTGTTGCAGATTGTGAACAATTTTTGATATCTCCCAGATAACAAATACTAACAACACTTAACATTTGCTTTATCATATGTACAGATATACAGCATCTATGCTTCTGCACAATAAAACGTATCACAATGTGCAACATAGCTATTAAAATCGTGCTTTCACTTAATGTAACGATGTATTTGTAACCATGTAGTTGTCATTATAACTCTGTGCCCAGGACATACTTGAAAACGAGAGGTAACTCTCAATGTATTACTTCCTGGTAAAACATTTGATAAATAAATTACAGCTGTAGTTTACAACCTTTGTCACACTGTGCCCCCTGCTAGAAAATATTTGTTTTGCAAACCCCTAATTAATAAATCTTATTGTCTCTTCATCAGACTTTGCTAACAAAAATGTGTGACCGATCCCAGGCAAAATAGTGTCCTGAGCTTGTGTGGGGTACACACTCTTAATAATGCCCCAAGCTGCACCTCGGTGTGTGCAGGAAGCATGAGTGGTACAGCTGCCAATTACTACCAAAGCTTCCAAAGTCACGCCCCACAATGTCTTGCCGCTGTGGATGCAAAGCATTGTGGGGAGGGACTTTGGAAGCTCCTGCTGTAATTGATAGCTATACCATCCACACTAAGGTGCAGGTTGGACCCTTACTAAGTGTGCAATCCCCACAAGGGCCCAGGATCCCCGTATACTGCCTGGAATCCGCCATTACTTATTTTATTGGGTGACATCTTACAAACAACTAGGGGTTGCTGAACCCCATGTTGGGTATCACTGCACTACAGTATAGGATATCAGAAGAACTACACTTCCCAGAATTCTCTGCAGCCCAGTGCAGACATTCTTCCAGTTTGGTGCTTTGAGCTACAATGTTAACCGCTGGTTACTCCAACCAGCAGTAGTGAGCCTAGAATGAGTTCCTGATCTCCACTGAAGACATTATGTGTGTTTCCTTTGTGTGCAATGCTTTGTATTTTTTATTTTGATATTTGATCCAACAATATGAGCCTGCAAATATTTGTACTGAAAAGTGCTACATACTCTGCCAGTGAGGATAACACAACACAAAGGCTGTTTTATGCATGCTTTAATAATTGGTATATTTGCAAAAGGGGGCAATATTATCTCATTGTCTCTGCAGGATTCTGTGCTTCACGCTTGAGAAACATCAATCAAATCCAACACAATATCCGTGCCACTAAATCCTGATTCCCCCTTTGTTTTCCAAGAGAAAGAGTTAGCTCTTAATATGGAACTCCTTTCTACTGCCTGCACATTAGATTAGAGCTGACCAGAATCATTACTGACCGGAGACCTTGTAATAGGAGAGTAAAGGTCTGTGCACCAAGCTCAGGAAACATTGTTCTTGCTATTAAACTGATGCAAACAGAGGCATTTTGCATGTGTTCTGAAGGCCAGTAAGTGACTTGAACAGTGGTAACAGAAATATGGAGGATTAGGAGGACTTACAGTAAAGAGAAGTTACACAGCACAAACATTAAGGGGTATGCAGTAATGTCCATTTGTAACCTTAATTGTTGTTGCAGTAGGTGCACTCATATGACTTCTAAAACACGCCTCGGTGCCCAGGATTCCGCTTGTGGGGGGAACAAATATGAACTGTAAACAATTCCTCAATCGAGGAAAGAAACGGCGCTGTAGAGGTCTTCAAATAAGTGAATTTAATTCTCAAGAAGAATTCATTAAGAATTAAATGCACTTATTTGAAGACCTCTGGAGTGTTGGTTCTTTCTTCGATTGAGGAATTGTTTTAATTTGTAAACGTAATACAGATCCCCACCACTTTTGACATGTTCTCCGGCCTCTCTCTTTAACCTTTTATACAACCTTATTTGATGCTGTCCAGGCCATTTTCAGCAGAAAATCTCCATTGAAGATATAGATAAGATATAGAATAGGGCCCTTAGAAAGAGCAGATCCTTAATGGGTTAAGTCTTCCTCCATAATGAAGTCTCCTAGAGGCAGGACCAGGTTTAGAAAACTGAGCCGCATACAAATAAATCCCATTGATTTTGCTGGAATTCTTTATCCTTAGCAAATATAGAAGTAGCCTGGGATATTGTACCTGCTCACAACGCAGAATATTGCGTTCTAAATCAGAATGCAGGAAATCGTGGAATATCCCACTTAACTGGCCAGTGGGTGCAAGAACTCCTGCTACATCTGTAGGGTCCTGTGTTGTGCATCCAAATAGTTCCCAGAACCCTTCGGGTGCCCCAGGACGTCGTCACTACGTCATGAGAACTGGCACTAATGTGGCCCCATAACGTAGTGACTTACGTCATGCTCACAGGCCTTGTTTTTTCCGGGTTGGTTCGTGCTAACCAGTCAGGAAACAGAGGAGGCCTCCAAAAAGGTCGCCGCGGTCATGTGACCGCACCGTGCCGAATGGGACATGGCACGCAGGCACCACAGCCCCTCCGGAACTCAAAGAGTTAAAGGACAGCCGCCAATTCACTCCAAACCCCAGCCTTTGCAAATTTTGCCCTTTATTACTATGGTGTCCCAGAGAAACCCCACAAGCAGAGAAGGGGTCCAATAATACGTCTATCGGCTGTTTCTGGGAAGGGTTATTGTCTGAGCTTTCGATTCCTCATCCCCCTGACTGGCTGCTCAATGTAAAATATGCAGGTAAGCTGCCAGGATGAAATACCTTTCCTCTTCTCTACCTAATCAATAAAACAATATGAAATCTACCTTATTCTCGCTCGTGCTCAGCGCAGACACACTGCCCATATTCGGCATATTAACATCAGAGGACGAGTAGGCCACTTACTCTAAATGAAATTTCTAGGCAAGAAACGTATTATTACACACACTTATTATTTCATTTATTATTCTCTCATTTCATTTCTTCCCCGGCTCCTCATGCTTCTTTGCATACTGATCTGACACCATCTGGGTAGTGACTGTGACAAAAAGTGGTGCTTAGGCGCTCCTATACAGAGTGTATTAAAGGGATATGTTATTAAAACAACATTAAATCACTACAAAGGTTTAAATGATGCACTAATAAATATTCATATAAAATAATGTGCACGTGCAAACAATTACAAAGTGAAAAAGATCGCAGCTCAACCCTATGGAGAAAGGTCCACAATTCTTCTATAAACGGATGTGCTGGAAGGTTTGGGGAGCATTACCTGCGCTCCCCAAACCTTCCAGCACACCATCTAGGTAGGTGAGCTTGCCATGTATATTAGGGAAACAGCTTGAAATTAAACTGTAGGACTATTGTACTGCAGCATTGTTGGTGCTAGAGTATTGGCCCTACATATGAGATCTTTTCTCATTACTCATCCATTAATCCTTAGTATTAAACTCTTGAGTTTCTGTTTGACTAACGATGGCTTGATAATTATTTTACAATAAAAGGTTGAGAAACCAGCAAAGCAATTTACCTTTCAGGACTTGACAAACAGTCTTATTACAAAAAGACATTAGGTAAAGATTGAAGATTCCCCCCCTCCCCCCCATCATGAAAAGGTTAAAATATTTTAAAAAGAAAACCGTATACCTGTTGTCAATGCTCCACCTGTAAGATCGTCACTACACAGAGCTACGTAACTCAGGGGTGCACAAAGTTTTCCCCGTGCGCACGTGCTCTCCTCGGCGCTTTGCACCCCCCTCCCTGCTTGGCCCCAGCGGCAAATGACGCACGTGGTCATGTGACGTCATTTGTCCCCGCGGCGTCATTTGACGCCAGGTTACTATGACGACGCGTCGCTGGAAGGGAAGGTAAGTGTGTTATAGAGACCTTGCGCGGTCCCCCGGCATTTAATTTAAATGCCTGGGGGGAGAGCGCAGGACCTCTATAACTGCCGTGCCACACCAGAAAATCTAGCGCCCCCCCAGGGGGGCTGCCCCCCAGTTTGTATTGTAGAAAATTGTGGCCAAAAATGTAATCACTCTTCAAAGCGTGCAAAGTTCAATCGGAGCCCAAAAGACAATACTTATTAAATCTACAATTTAATACACAAAAATAGTACAGTGCCTAGATTACAGAAAAATAATATTACAAGAAAATGTACAGTATAATATATCCAGACATGTTGATAAAATAAAAGGTTAAAAGCAAACAGCAGGATTCCTATACGTTACCATATAACAATATCTGATTCACTCTAAAGATGTCGTTGGAGCATGAAAGAAAAAAATTCACATCTATAACATCAGAACACACCTCTTATTAAATTCTAATTTCATATTCCAATTGCATGGTTTTTATCCTAAAACCTTTCTATATTGAGAACAGCATAAGCCCACCTTCTGGGCGTGTCCTTAACCCCCCATATCAATTTCCAATGACACCTTTATGGCTTAAGGAGAAAAATAGTTTTACTTTTGAATCAAAAGGTGCCTGAATATAGAAAATACCTCATAACTTCATTGTATCAATGTGTTTGGCTGATCAAAATGTACATTTATAGATCTATTTTGATGGGCTTAATGCTAAGTTTGAAAGACAAACTAATATCTGACCTTTGCACCCTCACAATTGTGGATTGTTTAGCATCATCTAATTCGTCTGATCGCAAATGTTACAAAGATGTATTTCTAATTCTCGCGTATGTTGTCAGATGCCGATATCCTAGAGGAATTCCTTTTAAGTGCTATTAAAAGGTTTTTTCATGTATTTCTAATGTCAGAAACAGTTGTGACTTCAGTTTCCAATCACCACACTTTACAAAACAGGCCTTGGCCCCAGATAACCTCACTTCTAGATAAACACAGAACAGTAGGCAGGTCTCGACCTCAATAAAACAATACATGTATTTTTAAGCTGTACTTGTAACTCAGTTTGACTGTTTGGGTGGCAGATTTATTAAAATACTGAATATTTTCTGGTTTTATAAGAGCTGTTTCATTATTATTATTATTTTTAGCAATCTTTAACCTATTAAACATGTCATTACCCTTAGCTCACTTTGGTCCAAAGATGGACCCCCACTTTAATAACCCCTCTGTGTACAGAAGCGGCACATTTGTATTTTTTGTTACAACGTATGATTTTCTGTTTGTAGTGCAGAGCTACTCAGTATTGGGTTTGTAAAGATTTCTCTGCACAATTTTCACTGCCTTGTGAACAGAGATATGTTAATTTAAAACATTTTGCTGCCTGACAGCTGGATTGTATTAAAATCTTTGCTTTCACTTAACTTCATTTTGTTTCAATGAATAGCATACAACGGCAAATAAAATGTAAAAAAGAGTCAAGACAAGGATTAAAAAAAAGGAATAAATGTGCCAAATCTCTTGGCTTATGTGTAACCCTAATCATGCAGGCCTGCACAACTCCAGTCCTCGAGGGCCGCAAACAGGCCAGGTTTTCAGGATATCCATACTTCAGCACAGCTGGCTCAATTAGTGCCTCAGTATGACTGAGCCACTAATTGAGGCAGCTGTGCTGATTTATGGATATCCTGAAAACCTGGCCTGTTTGCGGCCCTCGAGGACTGGAGTTGTGCAGGTAATGCATTCATAGTTTGTTTTTGTCTAGAACCATCCAAGTGTTGTATTGTAAAGACTCTTGGGTCATCTCTGTTTATGGTCCACTAATGGTGTGCTGAGAGAAGAGACCTGGGTCCATGTTTACTAAGTGGTGCAATGCCATAAGACACCTCCTGGAGTTGGATGTTACTTTATGGTCCATTCAAGTGAATGTTCTTTCTTGCATAGAGCTGCTTAGTAAATATGGTCCCTGGTGTGTTGTAAGTAAGACAAGGGAGGGATACTGTAGGTTCCTGTGTATGATGTTAATATTTGAAGTGGGAACCACTCCATCTGACTTATCTCCCTAAACATACAGCACTCAATGATATGATTGTAAGCTCTTAGAACAAGGTTCACTGTGACTATACAGTGCTGTATACAAAACACTGCTGGTAGAAGATGAAAAAAATTATAATAAGGCAAATCAAAATGAAGCTTCTCCCAAGGGTTGCAATGCTCGTTTGAATGCGAAAGCAAACAAACAAATGGCAAAAAAAAACAAAACAGTGGGATATTGATTTTTGATTAACATGCAGGCTGGCTCTCCACCGCATCACGCTCCCGGACCACTCTCATTCAGCCACAGTTCAATAGAAGCAAATCTCACAGGCGCACCGGGGGAAGTTATGTTGGGGGAAAAATAAAGAAAAAGATTATCTCTCAGAATTCAGAAAAAATCCATATGGACAAGGGGAGACAAATCACATCAAGAGACTGAGCTGAGCCTGAACGTTAATATGAAATCCCACAATAATGATTGCTTAAAGCAGCATTTTATGTGCAGTCTTAGGGGGAAAGCGGCTCGTTCCCACTTTCCACACAGGGCGCAGATACTAGCTCTATCGGGATATGTCAAGCATCTCACTATTGTTCCAGCACCTACAGGCAAACATGGTGTACTGCGTGATTTTATGAACAATCTTCTACTAGATGACAAGTAACTTTATTCTGTACACTATAGTAACATACTTCAGAACAGGCGGCACAAGCATCTTAAATAGCAAATGTATTTATTCTATAAAAAACATGGTGGGGGAGACTAAAAAAACTCTAGCAGATGCTAATCCCTGACGCCTTTCGTGACGTGATGTCACTTTCTCAGAGGGGAAACTGTACATTGCCTGAAATAAACAAGCTGTACTGGGCATTGATGCAACATCTCTGTATTTACTTCCAGCCTCTTATATAAACAATGTTGCACAGTTCTAGATGCTGAATTCTACAGTGAGTTACAGCATTACTGTATGGTTAACATGCTTAACTTGGTACTAATACAGCACAGATATTGCTATACCTCGGGTCTAACCATGAGACTACAACCCTGCTTGCTATGGTATAAAGAAAAGAAGGAAGCAAAAGAAGGAAGCTCTTTAAGGAACGAGTATTAGGTACTGTAGCTAGTCAAATATGTTTACGTAAACAACCTATTAGTATATTCTGCTTTATTAGAAAAATGTAGTTCCCCGTAAATGAACGGTTTTCCTTATTTGTAAGGCTGGGGACTTTCACTCGCGTTTCAGTTTTAGTTCTAAAACTTTTTTGTGTTTTTAGTTGTGGTTTTGGATTTTTACCAAATTATGGAACAAAAAAAATAAATAAGCGTACAAATTCTAACGCATACCAAAAGTATGAAAAATGCTTAAGGATAAAATCATAAAAACAATTCGGCAAAAAAATAGGTCACTGAAAAAGGTAAAATAGATATGGCGAGAAACCTCCCAAGGTTCAAGCGCCCGTGTTGGAGATGGGCACTTGGCCTCGGTTCTAAATAATATTTGAGTTTTGCTTTGGGTTAAAACAAATGTGTTCTGCTTTTGCATTTGGTTCCAGAACGTAATATTTTGATTTCACACACCCGGTTTTCCCCATCTCTACTTTCTTTATCTGTATCGTGTGGATCTACTTGGCGCAGATATCTATGATAAATAAAGACTACACATGCAGGAGTAACTACATCTTTCTCAGTTTCATACGCACTTAACAGGTGGCAATGCAAACATTTCTTTTGCTCCGTACTGTGCAGTAGATCTGTCTAACACAGTGATTCTCAGAGTGTCCTGTGTTCCACAACACCTAGGCACGTATGACACCAAAATGTATACAGCAGGAGAAAATAGAGAAGGATACAGGAGAACGACAGTGGAAAAATTGCCCTTAAATATAGTGAAAAATGAACAGCAAAATCTTTAATGCAATAATGTAGCATAACCCATGCATCAAAAACCCTGGCATGAAAAGGAAAACGGTTGCCACATCAATATGAAATATAAGCCAGGAGTGTCACCATGCAAAAAAAGGTGAAGAAATACGGCCCGGGCAGCAGCAGCAGCAGAAAAGAGCATTGCAGCAAGCTGATAAGAGCTGGCCAGACAGCGTGTATAAGCCATGTCTGTGCGCTGGTGCAGCGGGAGCACCGGCATGCAGACAGATTGAGCCCCAGCCTGCAGGGGCTATGTTACACTTCCAGTCAGCTCTTGCTTGGTGGTTTGAGGATTTTGCCTAATCAGCATTTGCAACAGCAGGAAGAAGAAACTAGCCTTGGGGTGTATCCCTGACATACAATCTGCAAAGAGGCCTCTAATTGATGGAGTGCCTCTGGCGAGGGCTCCCTGTAATAATTTAGCAGGCCAATTGGTCAGAACAGAGGCAGAAATCTGATTGTTGCTGATTAGTTTTACATACAGACCTTTTACCCACCTCCCTCCGTGGGAGAGCAGCCTCTGCTAAACCTATATGTGTGTATTATTTTATTTCATTTATTTATAAAAATGGTTTACCAGGAAGTAATACATTGACAGTTACATCTAGTTTTCAAGTATGTCCTGGGCATAGAGTTAAGATGACAAATAATACATGGTTACAAATACAGTTACATAAGTGAACAGGGTATACATTATATACAAGACATTGCATGCACAGTTAAATATAATATATATTATAGGCGTATGTAACAGTTACAGACCAGATTAAAATGTGAGACAGCCTTAGTTTTGAAAGAACTTAGACTGGTGGTGGCAGTTTTAGGGTGCACGGTAAGAGGAGGAGGAGCAGCCAGATACTTTGCTGAACCTTGGGACCATGAACAGTCTTTTGGAGTCAGATCTCAGATGATAAGTGCTGCATGTGGTAGGGTGAGGAGCTTGTTCAGGTAGCTCTCGAGTGATGAACAATCTAGTTCTCTGAGCATTTCGCAGTGATGTGTGTTGTAGTTGCATTGGAGAACAAAACAGCATATTGAATTGTAGAGGGTGTCAAGTTTGCTAAGGTGGGTTTGGGGTGTCGAGCCGTATACTATGTCCCCACAGTCAATAATTGGCAATAGCATCTGCTGTGCGATACGCTTTCTGACCAGCAGATATTTTTTTGGGAAATCCAAGTTTCAAGTCTCAAAAGTCAGATTGAGGTATGTGTTCAAGGTCAGAGAGGCTATGGCTGTGTGCATATAAGATTGTCATCTGCATACATGTGTATTGAAGCTCCCTTACAAGCCGTGGGAAGATCATTGATGAACACTGTAAAGAGTAAGGGCCCCAGAACAGAGCCTTGCGGGACACCACAGGTGATATCAAGGGGATTGGAGTTCGAGCCTGAGATGGACACATGTTGGGATCTAACTGATAGGTAGGAATGAAACCAGTTTAAAGCATGCTTCCCTATACCAGAGCACTGGAGTTTGTTAAGCAAGATAACATGATCAACAGTATCAAAAGCCTTTGCAAAATCTAGGAATATCCAGTGAGTTGTCCCCGTTCCATTCCACACTGGATTTCATTGCAAACTTTTAGCAGGGTAGAGTGTTTGTGGGCGAAAGCCCGATTGGAATAGGCTAGGGAAATTTGTCTTGGTATAGTAATCACTTAATTGGGAGTGAACACATTTTTCCATGACTTTGGATATTATTGGGAGAAGAGAGATTGGCCTGTAGTTTTTGTCCCCACTTTTGAAGATTGGGACAACTCTGGCTGTTTTCCAGGTCTTAGGGATATGGCCACCAGACAGAATAGAGTCGACAATGGAAGCAATTGGTTTGGCAATGGCTGGGGCACCAAGTTTTAGGAACTTAGATTGCAGTAAATCAGGTCCACATTGGCAGCTTAGTTTTAGTTTGAGAAGCACTTGTGTAATCTCCTCTCCGGATACTTGGACAAATTGAAAATTGTGGGCAGTGTTGGGAGAAGGTGGGGCTATAGGGGTACTCACAGGATGAGGTTCATGTTTGTAGTTTGAGTTGTGTTTCACTAATGAGTTAGTAGCACACCCCACAATGTAATCATTGAATGCATTTGCAATCAGTGGGTTTTGTCAGAGTAATATCCCCCTTAGTGATATTACTTGGTTGTTGATGGCTAGAAGGCTGTAATATTGTTGATAACCTTCCAGAAGTTAGCTGGGTTTAATGTATTCTGGTGAAGATTGTCAGAGTAATATTGTGCATTTGCATGTCTTGTTTGCTTTGTGCACATTTTCCACAGGCATATGTAGTGATTAAGATCCCTGGTAGTGCCAGCTACTTTGTAGCTTTTCCAGAAGTCATCCTTGAAATGTTAGAGTGCTATAAAGTCAGTTGTAACCCACAGAAGGTGGGCACCCCGTACTCTTATTCTGCGTAGTGGAGCATAGGCATCACAGAGTTTTAAGAACTTGGATTGGAAATAGTCGAGCGCAGAATCAGGTTCGGGAATTAAATCGATTCTGTGCCAAGGGCAGTTGGTAAGGTCAGCCAGAAACTGTTGTGGGTTAAAGTTTCTAAATGTTCTAGCGAGGAGAACTTTAGGGCTTGATTCGGGTGGTTTAATTTTCCTTACACAATACACTATTGCATGGTCAGGAAGGATGCCAGAGGATTGGATTCTGCTGGGACATGAGGAGAGAATCCAGTCTAGCAAGGAATGGTTGTGAGATTTCAGGGTTTGTCCGTGTGGGTTGGGAAAAGAGTTGCATTAGGTTAAGTGACTTGAGTTGTATTTGAATTTTGTGGTTTTTAGGGTCGAGCCAATTGAAGTTGAAAACCCCCAAGAACTAGCAGCTCACTCTTCTCATTCAGAGAGGAAATGGAGCCAAGAAAAAGGGTGATATCAGTCAGGACTGGAGAGGGGCTGTAGGGGGGCGGTGGATGCCAGCAACCAAGATGGGATTAGAAAAGGGGAGGCAGATTTTGCTAACTAGGATTTCAAAAGAGGGTGGGCTTGGTGGGCAATTTAACAGTGTAAATTGTAAGGTGTCTGCAATATAAATTAACAACCCTCCTCCTCTCTTTTACCTATCTCTCCTAGAAATGGAGTATCCCTGAATGGCGATATTTGCATATGGGGTTTTAGGGGTTAGCCATGTTTCTGTGAGAACGATGGCTTTGGGTTTATGAATATATATATATATATGCCCTTAGTTCATCCAGTTTGGGCAGCAGACTCTGGATATTTATGTGGCGACAGATAGACAGACCTTTTTGGAATTTGAAGGGGGTATTCTCAGGGGTATGGGACAGAGTTGAAAAGGGAGGGCCTGGGTTAAGTTCAATATCACCCTCTAAAGAGAGTGTAAGAAGGTAAAGGTGAAACACAGTGTATTCATTTACACATTGAATCTGGAGACAGGTGCGGGTATTTGAGAAGCTGTAGCAGGTTGTGGGTGAGATGTGTATCTGAGTGTGTTTGGAACACTGCATTCAACCAGATTAGCTATTTATGTTTATCAGTGACTAATGATGGCTTCATAATCACTTAGCAAACATAAAACACAACAAAGAGATAAATCTACCTCTTTGCTGTCAAACAGTCCAATTACCAAAATACCTTGGATAAAGATTGACCCCATCATCCTGATAGCTTTTGATCATCTTTTTTTTTTATTAGAAAGATGTAGGCATAAATTATGTTGCACAAGGAGGGGAGATGCTTTATAAAACAAATCCCCCTTTTCCTTAAAAAGAAAGCGGAATTGTACGTTTGTAAATAAATGAAAAAAAAAGGTGGTACTCTGGGAGTGGAAATTGAAAAAGTAGCAGTATATTTCGACCACTGGTCCTAAGCAGGATGGATCCTTTAAGACAGAGGTGGCCAATTCAAGTACTCAGGGACCACTAACAGGTCAGGTTTTCAGGATATCCCTGCTTCAGCACAGGTGGTGTAGTCTTTGACTGAGCCTGTTGGTGGCTCTTGAGTGGAGTTGGCCACCCTGCTTTAAGAGCTGCCTCTGAAATACCTCATACACTGCTATAGGAGAATAAAGATATAACCCGTTTCAGTATGTGGCAGATTGTTCGGACAGTACATCAATTACTGATCCAAATGAACATTTTACAACAAAAACCTTACAATCTAAAAAAAAAAAAAAGAACTGTCACCAGAGGAAAAATGCCAGGAGCTAATTGACTGCTGGCATAACTCTGAGCCACCTCATGAAACACAGAATCAATCATTACGTCCCCTTGGACTTAATTAGTTGAAAATTTCAATGAATGACACCAATGAAGACGTTAAACATTAACAAATCTTCTGTTAAGGTGCTTCAAAAGCCAGCTAAATTGCAATCCGTCAGGCTCCATACATACACAGTGCTGTGCATTAACAATGGTGTTATAACTTCCATGGCTGTCACAATGTTCAAACCTGGGGGGGGAGAGAATATAAACTTAATATATTTAGCAAACTTCAGATGTCATACATGGTCCAGTAGCGATAAAACCAAACGTAAGGATGTTTATGCCATTAAATAGCTAGTCAGGGATATTCTATGGTAGCCAATGTGAATATAAAGATCTGCTTTTTAGTATTGCTAAGTGGTACTGAATATTTGAGGCAGTCAGACATCTTTTACAAATGCAGCATGGCAGAAGCATAGAAATAGCATCAGCATGTGACATGGAAGCAGTAACTTATCTCTATACTGTGTTATGTGCTTGTCAGTCACACCTGTCAGGTAACAAAGTAACAACACATGCAATTACTTGTTCAATCACTCTCAATACCACCGCAGCAAATCAGTTCAGCACATTGATGTATTTTTCAAATGCAAAACGATGAATAAGTAAGGCAGAGAGGAATACACGAGCCCTTATAAATTAATGACGCGGGAATGAGGGGGCAGAGGGCTGCAGCTCGAGCTGCAGATACACAGTGACGTGCCCCAAAAGAATTAGCCTCTTGAGAGCTGTTCAATGACTCTACCTGTCTTATTCTTTACATGTAATAAAAGTGCCTTGTCAATCCAGGTTCAAAGGCAGTTCCAGCTTCTCCAACCTCACCTAGCAAAATGCCAACGCTACGGCAGAATGGTAATGATGGGCCAATATTATTTTGGGTCATGCAGAAACACAATTGTGGTTCAATATTTGCCATTTCTAGATCACCTATCACTATTTGCTGCCGGGGGGGAGGGGCGGTTGTAAAACAATGCATTGCAAGCCTCTCAAAGTGAAAAGGATATGTGAATAAAAGTTTTTAAAAAAATAGGTGGTATGAGACCAATAAGGGTTTACAGTGTAAAAGCTTTTAAACTGAACTGGATTGACATACAAAGGAGTCCAGAGGAAAGTTTGTACACTGTAAACTATTGTTGGTCAAATAAAAGGCATCCTACGGCATATTTTTCCTTTTAATCATGTAAATAAGGGACTACTGCGGCTGAAATGCTTTTTTTGTTTAGTGAGGAGGATAAAGGCTGTTGTGTAGCAGCATCTATAAAACACATCATATTGCAGCCAAGAAAGGCTAAGCGTTCCCCCTTTAATATGAAATCATTTTAAATGATCCCTAAAATCTAAGAAAAGGGCTGAGTTATGGCAATGGATACAGTGAAATTCTAGTCACTGAACCAGCATTTGACACATGTATCTCTGTTCAATGGGGAAGAAAGCTGAAGCTGCCTTTAGCCGTGTCTACTGACTGTCAAAGCTTTGGTGTTGGAATGTTGCAGATGTGAGCTGACATATCTGACAAAAGGAATACACAGAGTCTGATATGATATGATCATTTCCTGATGTAAGCCCCAGACAGCCTTTTCACTCTGCTACAATATCCAGGTACCAGATTAACTAGGTGAAGGGAGCAAAAGGATTGCTACCATGGATATCAATGTACTAGAGACCCTTCATCAGTCGTCTGATGCAAGCAGAATCAAACAACTCAGAGCTGGAGAGGCTAGCAACGCATTGCAAATCCCACAGCATTGGAGGGATTCATTGATCTCTATCATAGCCAATGATCCTAAAAGTATCTTTCCTAATAATGAATTATGTATTTCCTTTTATGTAACATGATAAGGCGGGTAGAACAGATTTTACAAGCACAACTTAACAGTCTTCATTTTTTTTTTTGCCATTGGAAGTGCAGGAAATACAGTGATATACCCAAATTCACAAGGAGCTGGCACTGGGACCCTAAACTTACACTCCCACTTCAAAGACCGTGCGAATGTCAAGGGGACATGACTTATCTTTTACCTTTTTCTCATGCTAGATGTGAAACATCCTTTTAAGATTTGCGAGAAGCATGAGAGAAATCGCCTCGCTTTCTACTAACTTTCATTGGGTTGAGGTGACTTTTAAAAATAAGCATTTTAATCAAACAAATGTTAGTCTGACGAGCAGAGAATTTCAGCAGCCAGGGACCACTGGATTTTATGCAAGTTATGGTATCTTGACACACTCCACTTACATAGAGGTGTTCTGTTAGTGCATTTTATGCTTTCTTTTATCATCTCACTTTAAAAAAAGTTATTTGACACCACTGAAGGGGTCTTCTTCACTCCCTATTCTACATTATTTATGTGACACATTTTATTGGGCCCGCATTAAAATGACCCGTTGGTATGCCCCAATATCTTTTCCACAGCCTTTAAGCAGGGTCCTATGAGATCTCAAAACCACTACATACAATTGGCCTTAAGTATCAAGATAAGTGCACTCACAAATTTGCATACATTTTAGCATTTTTTTCTGTCTGAAACGTGACATATTTATTAAGTGTATTTCTACAGTTGTAGTAATTGGCACCTGCTGTGAAAGTATTCTGTGCCAAGTAAATGACTTATGCCACCTTTAAGGTGTCAGAGAAAACCAACGCATACAGTACATACCCGAAAATGGCACATCGAAGACTAAAACGTAGATGCTACCTGGCGCAAGTATATTTCAGCATATGTTGCACCTACATTTTGCCTATTATACTAAGCATCATTCGTCAACATCAGTTAACGTATCGTTAAGTGCTAACTGGGATCTTCAAAGCTCAGTAACTACTGTATGTGTTAAGTGCTGTTTTTAAGTAAAAACTGCCTCATGGCACTATGGGGGTCATGCACTAAGCAGTGATAAGTGGGTTTTCTGTGTGCTATGCGCAAAGCAGTGATAAGTGCTTTTAAGTGAGATACGTGCCTTTATAGCGTGATACTGCCTGTTGTGAGATTCACAAAGCAGTGATAACACTGCAGTATCGTGCTATAATGGCATTTTTCCCACTTAAAAGCACGTATCACTGCTTTGTGAATCTCATACCAAACAGTATCAAGCTAAAAAGGCATTTATCTCACTTAAAAGACTCACTGCTTTGTGAATCTCACAACAGGCAATATTACGCTATAATGGCTTTTTATCTCACTTAAAAGCACTTATCACTGCTTAGTGCATAACCCCCTAAGTCTTCCAAATGATTAATGAAAACACCCCAACTAAACTACCACCCATTGTATGGCATAGCAGTTCCACTGCTATGGTATACACAAGTTTAACACCCCCTCCCCATTACCCTCCCGGGCTGGCCTAATCTCCCTCCCAGGGGCACCCTCCCACCCCCATCAATCCAACCATCCCCCCTACAGTAATGGCCAATACCCTGATTGCTAAATGTGGCTTATAGGGCTTTTGACCATTGAAAACCATTACATAAAATACATAACAAAGAAATACATGTATTAAAAAGAATACACACCATATAACAACTGACATTTTAATCTATCGATTGTCACTGTGGCTACCTAGGTCCTCAGCAGACACATTGGCAATCAATTTACACTGTAAATAAATGTATTACTTACCCTAGCGTATTGGGCCTGGATTTATTTGACCTGATTTTGTGTTTGTTATTTTTGGTCTGGCAGAGATTCATTTTTTATGCTTTTCTGTGTTTTATTTTTAACTTTTTTATGGATTTTTAGATTTTTTTTCTTTTATTGGCCATAGGGTTTGGATTGTTTAAAAAGACATGTTTATAGTTGGGCATCCGCCCTTTCTTGGATTAATCTGCGGGTGTCACATGATGACCAGGACAGCCTTCATCCCGGCAGGACAGGGGTAATATATATATTTGATGTGTACATTGTATGTATGTATATCTTTATTTATATAGTACATTTATGTACATAGCGCTTCACAGCAGTAGATTGCTAGGCCCCTGTTGACTGTCTAGGTAGCTACAATGACAATCAATGGATTACAATGTCAGTTTTATATGGTAATTTTTTTAATACATGTTATCTTTGTTATGTATTTTATGTAATGGTTTTCTATAGCCAAAAACCTTATAGTTACATTTGGGTAATAGACCTAATGGCCATTAGTGTGGGGGGTTGTTTTGTTGTAGGGGTGGGAGTAAAAGGGTTTATGGGGGTACACTGCAGGTGCCCCAGGGAGGGAGATGAGATTGCCTGGGGAGCAGGTATTGGGGGTGAGGAGGGGACAGGGGAGGGGATTTCATGGCAGCTGGTAGTAGAGTAGTTCGGTAACCAATGGGTTAATAAAAACACCCATGAATGCACGCCTTCATGGCCACTATAGCTTCCAAGGGGTTAATTAAAACAAAATGTTTTGGAAAGGAAGATACCTGGTATATACTGCATTGCAATATATACCCGGCATCTTGCTTATCCTATGGCTAACGCTTCATTAGCCGCATAACGCAACGTTAGCCATATGCAAATGAGCAGACTAACGGACGTTAATTTTGCATCTCATTAGCTTTGAGGATACCCGTTAAACTGAATAACAATAACGTCTGTTCCCAGTTTCGGGAACAATTGTTATTACGGCAATAGTGATGGACTTCTGAGAGTGAACCCCACAGAGCCCAATGTCTGTATTGGCCCCGTAACAGGTATCACGATACCCCAAAGGAAGTCATGTAGCAGCCAGCACGGAACTGTCCTTCTGTACTGCTCAGTGCTCTCCTAAGACGTGTCTTCATTTCTTTGGGGACATATGTTACAGCAGATGGCATCATAAAGGAACCATTAGCCAGAGATGTCAGAAAGAGAGCATAAAGTATTTATGTGTGATAGGATGTAACCATAGAATGCAGCGCCCGCAATGCAGCACCTGCAATGTAATTACGTGTCTAGACAGACATGTGAATACAGTACATGACACATGCATAGCTTGAACTGCATCATAGACTGGATCTTTGCATCTTTGAACTATGCAGCATAGACTGGACTGGGACTCGTTTGGAAATCGGGGCATTGTCATTTAATCAGGTGTAAATCTGCACCGCTGCATCGAAGCAGACGCATACAGGACAAAAAAATAAAAACTCACGTGAAAAAGATATCTGGACAACCCCCAATGCAGTGAAAATTTGTATTTTCTTTGCATTATCATAATAGGTCTAGCGACAATATGAGGAGGAAATATGAGTTTTGGGCATGAATATGGAGTGAGGAGCTGGTGTGGAGATTGCCGCAATTTTAGGCTGCAGGAAACACGAGGAAATGCAATTTATTTTATTCATGATTTAACATGCTACTACAATAAGGCAGGCAGACGGGTGATGGGAGGTGCTGTGCCTGGTAGTGGGGAGAGGGACCTTACAGAAGGGATTTGTGGGGGAAGGCAGAGGAAGTGAGCTTGTACATACATTATACTATATTTTATACTGGAAGCAGATGGCAAAGAAGGCGAAGATTAACTAGTTCTCCGGCAAAGAGGAACCCACAGGTTGCAATGTTGTAAAAGCACAAAGTGTGCTTCACTTTGGTGCCAATAACTTCAGGGGTGCAACGATCTTTAATGGGCCACATACTGTACTTCTTTGAAGTTCAGCGCTTCAGACATCTAATGATAGGAAAAGGAGTCCCTACCCCGAAGAGCTTACAATCTAAGTGGGGAGAACTTACAGAGACAGAAGGGTGTTCTGGTAAGTGTGTCTGCAAGGGGTCAAGGTTAGTGCAAATAAACCCAGCTTTGTTGGCTCCTAATGCACACTTGTGCACACTAACACATTATTTGCACACTAATGCACACTTGTGCACACTAACACATTATTTGCACACTAATGCACATTAACACATTATTTGCACACTAATGCACACTTGTGCACACTAACACATTATTTGCACACTAATGCACACTAACACATTATTTGCACACTAGTGCACACTAACACATTATTTGCACACTAATGCACACTAACACATTATTTGCACACTAATGCACACTTGTGCACACTAACACATTATTTGCACACTAATGCACACTTGTGCACACTAACATATTATTTGCACACTAATGCACTATTTTAGTACTTTCCTCAAATACGGTCTGGGAATTAGAAACACGTTTTTCTTGCAAAGACACAGAACGTCCCTAAGAGGAGCAAGAGAAGGGTGAACAATGGCTATCCCTGTCGTGGCTGCGTGAATGGCTCAGTACCAATTCTTCTCTTATTAATTACTATCATTAATATTACTACCTATATATTATTCTGCATACATTGCACTATTTTATATGACTAGGTTTTGCAACAACAAAAAAAGTGCATCAATTGCTATCGTTTATCATCGAAAATTGAAGTTGTCTTCATTCAGCAACTGAATGCTGCTTAGCATTGGAACTGTATGTCAGTTAAATGTCCATGCAGTGTCTGAAGCTGAGTGAAGCATTAGGCCAGGTCCCCGCTGGCTACTGCACCGCCCGCTGTGGCGGACGCTGCAGGTACATGCGCCGCCCCACAATGGGGCCGGGCCCGCTGCGAGGGGGGCCGCCACGCTGCGAGGGGGGCCGGGCCCGCTGCGAGGGGGGCCGCCACGCTGCGCCGACAGGAACTCCTGCTCTCAAGAAAATTGAGATCAGGAGTCGCGACGAAGAGCTAGGCCACACCCCCCGGCGATTAAGCCAATTAGGGCGAACCTGCCGGGTGAGGTCACGGCTGCGCCCCCATCACGCCCCCCCCCTGTCTTTCCCCCTGCAGCTCACTGCAGACCGGGGGACTCGGCTGCACGCGCTGCCTGCCTCGCAGACGCGTGTGCAGCGCAGGCAGCGGGGCCGTAGCCTAAGTCTTTCTTACCAGTCAGTAATTAACACTGGTATCTGCTAATAAAATGCATAGAAAAATCTCCTCTGACGGCATTAGGTTGAGGAAGAAAAAACAAGCTAAAAATAACATTTTAAAAGATTTAGAGAAAACCCCCCCACAGTAATGAATCCCACTACTAAACCATTAGAGGGGTTTCTTTGTGACTTAAAGAAGCTTGAATATTCATGAAAATATTTTCCATCATCAAGCAAATAGAATTAATGATAATAATGCGTGGAAAAATAAGATTAGTCAGGATGCAGCACATGAAATTCTAATCATGTTTTGTTGAATGAAGCAAAGTAGAAAAGGTCACCAGATCCTTTCAGTGTAATTTGTTTTACAACTTGCTGCTAACTGGCTTAATGCTCGGGACTGAATTCTAGAGCCAGGCTCTCCAGTCAAGTTTGGATTTACTGTGGATTATCAGGGCTACTTCAAAGGCAGCCAGCACTGGGGTGCAAAACGGGGGAAGAGATCCACCCCCGGGGGATAATGTGATAACACTATGTTGGACTCACTCCCGAAAGAGAGAGGGAGAGAGAGGGAAAGAGAACAAAGTAAAATGTTTATTGGTGTCTAAGCGGCCTTTCTATCCCTGCTGATATGCTCTAGTTAACAGTTTGAGGACACACCCCTGGAAAAGGATGAGGGGTGGGAGGTGATCTAAATTGTCCTGGATAGTAAAAAGCGGGTGAAGTTTGTCACTAATATATGTATATTCCATGTGCTATATATATATATATATATATATATATATATATATATATATATATATATATATATATATATATATATATATATATATATATATATATATATATATTATGTGTGTGTGTGTGTGTGTATATATGAAAGCACAAACACTCATAGGCAACACAGAGATACTATTACCATATTTAGGTCAAGGGTTATGGGGTGCTAATAACGAATATCCATTCACATATTTAAGGATTATATGTACGGGGCTATACACCCCACCCCCACCCTTTTACTCCCACCACCCTCCATTTTTAATTATATATTATATTCCCTATTTTTCATGTATGTAGACTTTATTTTATTTGATACTTAATAAAAGCTATGTTTTAATAGTCCCAGGAGTGCTTCAACAAATGAGCTTCTAGCTAGAAGGTATAGGTGACCAAACACACCTTTCCTTCTAATTTTTGATAAATTTGTATGTATGTATGTTAGGAGATAATGGTGAAAAGCAGGGTTGCAGACCTGTCTAAGATGTGAATGTGCTCACAAGTATATATATATATATATATATAGGCATGAGGTCTCATTGAGGCTCCATTATGTCCAGTCACTGCTTGACAAGCTTACAATGTGTTACATGCCTCTCTAGCAGTGAATGAGTTACAAAGCAAAAGTAATCTCAATATGCTTTTACCTTACCACAGATGACATCACATATCCAAAGTGGCCACCCCCAGACTCCCGCATAGACCATACAATATCATTTTATTTTAGGTTTCCTTTTGTATATCCCAACCAACCTGGCAAGGATACAACAGACCATCACTAGTGTTATGTTTTCTCCTTAATGAAGACATCAAAGATAACTAATTAATGTCATTATTTCTGGTGTACCTCACTGGTCATCATACCTACCACAGAGTGATTTGTAGTTGCTACTCTGTAACGTAGTGTATTATTCAACCCCTTCATTAAAAAAACTACCATCCCGGGGGGGGGGGGGGGCGTGGCCTGGTGTCGATTGGAATGGTCACATGTTAATGCGGCTACTTCCCTGGGAAGAAATCCAACAGCTATGAATGCTTTTCCAGCCTGCGAAAAAACTCTAGACCTCCAGCTACATTGGCAATATCTCAAGACTCACAAAAATGCCCCTGAAAATGGTGGGAAAAGCGGTGGAAAGGGATGTCCCCGACTACTTCAATAGTCACGCCACACAAAAAAGGCAGCCAGAATGGCAGTTCCCCTCTTGGCAACGTGGAATCAGAGTCCGAGCTCGTTCTGGGCCCAACAACAAGCACAAAAGATCATATAGTTCAACTATACACTAAGCTGAAGCATGCCTTTCAATCTGAAGTGCAGAAATCTGTTAAGGACATTACAGGAGACCTTGCCCAGTTGCAAGACCGTACTAATGATCTCGAAAATCAAATGATGGAGGTGGTCGCTACGCAAGAAGACTCAACACAAGAATTGAGCAGCTTAAATAAGAGAGTGGCTGAGTTCGAAGAGAGACAGAAGGACCAGGACAACCGGGCTCAGAAGAAATAACTCCCAGACTTCTTGCTACGCTTTTTAGGATGCTGGCTCCAGATATCCCCAAACCCCAACACCTTCTGGATAGGGCTAACAGGGTGCTCCGTCCGCAGAGATCAAAATGGATGTGAGTCTCCAGCTTCATTATTTCCATGCTAAAGAAGCCGTTATATTCGTAGCTAGAAATCGACCCAAAAGTGAGATGGAAGGGGCCGAGCTGCAGATTTATGCTGACATCTTCCCCATCACCCTCCAAACACCAGAGGGATCTCAGGGTGGTTACAGAGGCTTTACGGGAACAAGGGATCCGCTACAGATGGGGGTTTCTCCTTCTGTCTGATACTGTAGTCTATTACAGATCCGTAGCAGGAAGCGTAGGCAAGCTTTTGATAATTATAAGAGGGAGTCAGCCAACATAATTTTCCTACAGGTAACACTGTTTAGCAGGAGGTCGCCACTAGGTACTTTCACAAACATTTCTCACAAGCTTTCCTGTTATCAGCTACCTCTAAAAAATGGCAAGTGGCAATATTCTTACATAAGGATATCCCATCCAAGCTAGTCTCAGTTAAAAGGGACAGGCAAGGAAGGTTAATCTTTCTGATAGGCATGCTAGGAGGGTCTCTGGTTACGTTGGCCAATTCATATGCAAACAAGGCCAGAGGTCTCCCTACTCAAAACATCACAAGGGGTTCTATCATTTTAGGTGGTGATTTTAATACAGTCTGAAACCCAAACCTGGATAGGGCAAGTACAGGTGTTCTCTCCTCCAGACTCAGACTCCCAAGGGTGTAAAGAACCTGAAGGAAGCCATGAGAGACCTACAACTTGTGGAAGTCTGGTGGGTCACATACTCAACAGCTAGGGACTATACATTTTTTCAGCCCCTCATAAATCATACGCCTGTATTGATTTGATATTCCTTGATACCCGCTTGTTGGTACATGGTATACAGGCTAATATCTCCAGCATCACCTGGTCAAACCATTTAGTTTACCTATGCTGGTATTAAGCAATGGCGTCTAAATGAATCCTTACTGTACACCCTAGAAGTAGTGAAAGAATTAGGTAACGAATTAGGCTTTTTTTTTTTTCAGTCCAACGTTTCCCAGTACCTCTCGAAAGCCACCATATAAGAAGCAGACAAAGTGGTTATAAGGGGTGTCCTTATTAGGTCAGGTTCCTACAGGAAGAAATGTAGGTTGAAGCGCATCTCTGAGTTAACATCAGAATTAAATAAACTTGAGGAGAAACAGAAGATAAACTACCTGGACACTACATTAGCTGAAATAAGGACATGGGGGGTACTAAACAAGGACCCGAGTTACACGACAGAGCTGGCAATGCGTTGGACTTCCCAGGAGTACTATGAAAGCGTACATCTGCATTGCCCCAAAGGTGCACAGCCTGATGGGGCCCCCCCAAGAACTGCTCCCCTCTGCACAGGACCAGCATGCTAAGGGTTAACATGTGCTTGTTCTTTGTTGAATCGGCAACCCCACCCACTGGAATGTTAATGAGCCATGGGGACACAAAGAAAATATATTTTTGTTCACTCCAGCATACATCTGCATTGCCCCAAAGGCGCACAGCCTGATGGCCCTGCCCCCCTCTCCGCAAGAACGGCTCCCCTCTGCACAGGACCAACGTGCTAAGGGTTAACATGTGTTTGTTCTTTGTTGTATTGGCAACCCCAAACACTGGAATGTTAATGAGCCATGGGGACACAAAGAAAAGATCTTTTTGTTCACTCCAGCGTACATCTGCGTTGCCCCAAAGGCGCACAGCCTTTGGCGCAGCCAAAGGGCGTGAGCCATTTGCTGATGTTAGTTGATGTTAAAGCTGCTCTATTTCTATCTGAAACTCACAAGCCCTTTATCCACTGTACCCAATTTCCCTACATTATCTGTCCATGAAATGTCTGTGAAGTGACTGTATAACCCTGTTCTTTTATTGTAACCATGTATTTTTTATAACTCTGTGCCCAGGACATACTTGAAAACGAGAGGTATCTCTCAATGTATTACTTCCTGGTAAAACATTTTTATAAATAAAATAAGGCCCATTCAATGTTGGCTAGGAGGTTGAGGGACACTATCTCAGCACCATGACCAGACAGGTTTATTTCCTTCCAGATATGCCCCGGATAATGTTCGAAAAACCATTGACCTAATACATAGGGCTCAGTCCACAAAGAACCCAATGATGCTGCTTTCATTAGACGCAGAGAAAGACTTTTTAGGTTGGACTGGGTCCTTATTCCAGGTGCTCCAGAGGTTCAGCTTCTCTGGGAAGTTTCATGCAGATGTAAAGGGCCTCTATCAATCCCCAACCCATAATAATAGCAAGGGGAACTAGACAGGAGTGTTCTCTATCCCACTTGCTGTTCGCGCTGTCCATAAAGGTGCTGGCAGTCACAATTAGGAGGAACGCTAATATATCAGGCATCACTGTTGGCAACAAGGACTATAAACTATCGCTTTTTGTGGACGACATATTTCTAACAATAACTGGGCCTCTCACCTCTCTTACGAATCTGTTTAAGGAGCCTGAGCACTTTGGTGCGATCTCTGGGTTTAAAATTAACCAATCCAAATCCATAGTCCTGAATATCAATCTCCCAGAGAGCCTGATCAAATTACTATCCATAAACTTTGAATTCTCCTGGTGCAAAAACACTCTCGCATACATGTGCATCAATATCACCAGATCATTTGAGTTGCTATACTTGGCCAACTACCTGAAGGTCTTGAGGCATTTAAAAATCTCGCTAGAATCCTGGAAAAATTATAGCATTTCATGGATAAAGAGAATGATTTCGGTAAAAATTAATCTTCTTCCGAAGTTGATGCATCTATTCCACACTCTTCCGATCCCTATCCCCCATCAAGAGCTCAAGTACATACACCAGTGTATCCATATTTATATGGGGTGGTAGAAGACTCGGGCCATAGAATTGATCCTCCAAAGGCCAACTAGATTAGGAGGTATCGCAGCCCCAAACTTCTGTAAATACTTACAAGCGTCAAAGCTAGCCTAAATGTTGTTGTGGAATTCCCATCAGAGGGTGGGTCGATGTGGAGAATGAGGTTGGTGCACCAGCTTACAAACTCAATCCTCTGGCTTGACAAAAATGATCGCCCCAAGGCTGCCACGGCCTACCTTACAATTAGAAACTCGCTTAACTTAACCACCCATAAATTTGACAGGGTGTTAGCACAAGAAGGTGGACACAAACCTAATATTGTTATAGGGCTACCGCATAGTCCACCAGGGGTTTCCACAGAAAGTGGTCATATTCTCTTTAGGTGACTGACCTATCCAATCGGGTGGACGTCTGTCTGATCCCAACATAAAGGAGCATTCTCGCTCCTATCAAGCATCAACTCTGATTCCCAGCAAGGCGCAATGTTCTATATATTTATTTTATTCCCCCCCCCCCGCATTATTCTTATTTCTGTACCATGAAAACTTTAGAAACTAAACAGTTGGAAAAAACAACTACTATCCCCTGTAGTTCTCACTACCTCCAGAATGTTGAATACAGAGAAGATATGTATGTATATTTTATTTATGAAGCTCCAACAATGTACACAGTGCCTTACAATCCAAGGAATGATAAAATAACATAAAAATAGAACAAACAACAGGAATCCCTGCCCCGAAGGGCTCACAATCTAAGTGAATGTATGTGACTGTCTTTAAGTCCCAAACTCCAACAGACCCCTGACTCACTGCTTATAAGGCAAAGAGGCTCGGCGTCATCAGAGCAAGACGCTTGGTCTCGCACCCGTAGCTGCCACTGACTTTAATTGCACTCACTGACAGATCAGGGAGTGACGCATTGCGGCATGATGACTCCCAGACAGAATCTACAACACAAACAAAACTTTACTGCACCCTAGGAAATATGGAATGTTTTCCTTTGTTAAAATGTCTCTCCCCTGCATAACCTAACCCAATGCACCAAACCTCCAGCCCCGGAGTTATCTTATCAAGCGAACAAAGTTTTAATACAGGCTCATAATTAGTCTGCTTAATTAAGTAGATGAAGCATTGGCAGGGGCTTCCATATTAAAGCCTTGGTGAAGCGATAAGATGAGGACGGGAGCGTTGAAGTGTTTATCCATTTACCCAGCAAAATGCAGAGCGGGCTGGCTTTGATTTTCCAACAAGCCCCCACCCCCTCACTTCAAGATGGAACAGATTCAATCTCACTGCAGAATTCATTCCAACACCGCAACAGCATGTCTGGATTTTACCATCAGATAATTAACACATCAGCTTTCCTTTTTACTTAAATTCTGCTTTGTATTTCCAATTACATATCTCCTATTACTTATTTGCTTTTCTCCTAGAGTATGTTGAAATATGAAGATAATTACATAGAAAGAAAACATATATAAGAAAAGTCAGTGCAGTAAGGTACTCCTAATACAGCTCAACCCCCTTATAACGCTGTGCTTGGGGTCCAAAGAATCACATTGCGCTATAAGTGGATCGCGTTAGAAATAACGTACAATTGTATGCATTGTACAATAAAGTATTTACGATACCAATAATCGAGTTGTAAAGTATTCAAAAATACAAAAATTGGGAGGCACACTTGCATCGCGTTATAACGGGGTTATAGCGGGTTCACGTTGTAACGGATCGCGTTATAACGGGGTTGAGCTGTACGTTGAAACCAAAGTGACAAAGAGGTAAGGGTTTGCGCAACATGAAAAAGGAAATCCAGCACCCTTGAGATTTTCTTAAACGTGAGTTTGTTGAAGAGATCGATGCTTCGACCCCCGTTGAGACCTGTGTCTTGACAAAGATCCCAACGAGGATCAAAACGTCGATCACATTAATAAACTCACGCTTAAGAAAGTCCCAAGTCTGCTGGATTCCCTTTTTGATGTTATACAGAATGTGTGTGAGAGTGTGTGTGTCTGTGTGTGTAGAGGTATCTGTACCGTGTTAGCAGAGCTTAATAATAAAAAATGAATATGGCTAACTAAATGCTTTTTTATTTGTGCGAGCTTTCGAGATACACTGATCTCTTCTTCCGGCGGTGTTACACTGAATAAAGCAAGAAAGGGTTTTACATACATATATATATATATATATATACAGTGTTCGACAATTAATTATAACCACACACCCGTGGCGAGTGGATTTAGGCCGCTGGCGAGCCGTGCTGCGGCTCTATGAATTCCCCTGCTCGCGACAATTTTTTTCTTTAAATAAATAAATAATCCCCCTTCCTGATTGGGTTAACGCGGGGAAGAGGGCCGGCAGGCAGCTCTGGGTTAGCCCCTTCCCCCCGATCTCCTCCCCCTGATCTCCGCCCCCCTGCCCCCGATCCCCGCTTGCTGCCCGGGGGTGTCCACCTCTGAAGGGGATCCGCATCGGGGGTGGGGAGCGTGCTGCTGCGGCGCCGGCGTCCGCTTAGGGGGCGGGGCGTGCTGCGGCGTCGGCCGCTTCCGGGGGGGGGGGGGGCTTTGGCGTTAGCGTCTGCCTCTGCAGGTGGGGCGGCCCCTTGCAGAGGCCCTCCTGCCGTGTGGAGGGCCCTGCTGCCATGCGGAGGCCCTCGCTGCCATATGCGACCCCCCCCTGCCTTGCAGAGGCCCTCCTGCCGTGCGGTGGCCCCACTGCTGCCATGTGCGACCCCCTGCCTTGCGGGTAAGTGTGAGTGTGTGTGTGTGAGTGACAGTGGGTGTGTGTGTGTTACAGTGTGAGACAGTGACAGTGTGTTTGTGTGAGTGTGAGTGTCTGTGTGTGTGTCTGTCTGTGTGTGTGTCTGTGTGTGAGTGTCTGTGAGTGTGTGTGTGTCTGCGAGTGAGTGAGTGAGTGAGTGTGTGTGAGCCTGTCACCCTCTCCCTGTGTCACCCTCACCCTCTCCCTGTGTCACCCTCTCCCTGTGTCACCCTCTCCCTGTGTCACCCTCTCCCTGTGTCACCCTCTCCCTGTGTCATCATCATCCATTTGCTAAATAAAAAGGTTTACAAACACCTTAGAATTTGTAGGAAAAAGGGATGCTCAGAGAAGCATAATCTTATACACTACGTTTCATTATAATCTATGTATTACAGTATGTAACTCCTCCATAACTCCTCTGATTGCTCCATATAACCGCCTCTATAACTCCTCCTATTGCTCCGTATAATCTCTCCCTATATTCCCTTCTATTACTCCATATAACCGCTCTGCAAAAAGGAGGCAGGGACACAGGTTTAAGCAAACGTTAATTTAATGTGCCATAAAACCGACGCTTTGGCAGTGAGATGCGGCCTTTTTCAAGGTGCAGCTTCAAAGCTCACTAACGCCAGGTTAAATGAGAGAGTGAGAGAGATGGAGAGATGATGGGGGGGAGAGTGAGAGAGACGGGGAGATGGTGGGGGAGAAAGTGAGAGAGACGGAGAGATGGTGGGGGAGAGATAGTAGGCCAGACGGAGAGATGGTGGGGGTGAGAGTGAGCAAGATGGAGTGATGGTGGGGGAGAGGGAGCGAGATGGAAAGATGGTGGGGGAGAGAGTGAGAGAGACGGAGAGATGGTGGGGGAGAGAGTGAGAGAAACGCAGATGGTGGAGAGAGAGTGGGAGAGAAAGAGAGATGGTGGAGAGAGAGTGAGAGAGACGCAGATGGTGGAGAGAGAGTGGGAGAGACGGAGAGATGGTGGGGGAGAGAGTGAGAGAAATGCAGACGGTGGAGAGAGAGTGGGAGAGACGGAGAGATGGTGGAGAGAGAGTGAGAGAGACTGAGATATGGTGGGGAGTGAGTGAGAGAGATGCAGAGATTTATTTATTTATAAAATATTTTACCAGGAAGTAATACATTGAGAGTTACCGCTCGTTTTCAAGTATGTCCTGGGCACAGAGTAAGACAAATAATACATGGTTACAAAAACAGTTACATAAATGAGCAGGGTATACATTATATACAAGACATTGCGTGCACAGTTAAAGAAAATATATATTATGGGCGTATGATGGTGGGGGAGAGAGTGAGAGAGATGGTGGGGAGAGAGTGAGAGATGGAGAGATGGTGGGGGAGTGAGAGAGACAGAGAGATGGTGGGGGAGTGAGTGAGATGGAGACATTGTGGGGGTGTGAGAGAGACGGAGAGATGGTGGGGGAGAGAGACGGAGAGATGGTGGGGGAGAGAGATGGAGAGATGGTGGGGGAGAGAGTGAGAGAGACGCAAAGATGGTGGGGTGAGAGTGAGAGAGACGGAGAGATGGTGGGGAGAGAGAGAGATGGAGAGATGGTGGGGGAGAGAGTGAGAGAGACACAAAGATGGTGGGGGTGAGAGTGAGAGAGATGGAGAGATGGTGGGGGAGAGAGAGAGACGGAGAGATGGTGTGGGAGAGAGTGAGAGAGACAGAGGGTTGGTGGGGGAGAGAGTGAGCGAGACAGAGTGACAGTGGGGGAGAGAGTGAGAGAGACGGAGAGATAGTGGGGGAGAGAGTGGGAGAAATATGCCCAGGAATACAAATCGTGAAATGTTTGGATAACGGGCGCTGCATCTGTATAAGACCTGAGTCTCTTCCTGGTTCTCACTCTCTTTCTCTGAAGGCCCGTTTGAAGGGGTCAGTCCACTTCTCCTCCTGGGAGAGGAAGGATGCATTGGGCCTTGTCCCTCAAGTCAGGGAAATATGCTGTGTCTAGCCCAGGGAGGTGATATGCCCCTGGGAGAGATAAGGATGTGAGGGAAGGAGAGAGTTCTGAGTGCAGAGAGTAGCCAGTGTTCTGGCTGCTCTGACTTTCCCCCCAGGAGGACTATTCACATATTGCCCAGGGAGGGAAGGATATTCCTGGGTCAGGCTGCCTTAGGCGGGGATTATTGTCCCTGCGCGGCCGAGTGAGACGAGCGCACCGCCGCGTGCACTCCTGCAGCCCAAGCGATTTGTGAACTTGGCTGCAGGAGATAGTAGATGCGTTGCGGAGCGAATGCGTCACGAAGCTGGTTCACCCTCATTGGCTGAACCAGCTCACGTGCGCTGATGTCACGCGGCAGCCGCCTGAAAATACAAAATTTGTTGTATGGTGGGGGAGAAAGTGAGAGACATGGTGGGGGAGAGAGTGAGAAGGAGAGATGGTGGGGAAGTGAGAGAGACGGAGAGATGGTGGGGAAGTGAGAGAGACAGAGAGAGGGTGGGGGAGTGAGTGAGACGGAGAGATGGTGGGGGAGTGAGAGAGATGGAGAGATGGTGGGGAGTGAGAGAGATGGAGAGATGGTGGAGGAGAGAGTGAGAGAGACGCAGAGATGGTGGGGGAGAGAGTGAGAGAGAAGGAGAGATGGTGGGGGAGAGAATGAGAGAAATGCAGAGATGGTGGGGGAGAGAGAGAGACAGAGAGATGGTGGGGAGAGAGTGAGAGAGACGGAGAGAGAGGGTGGGGGAGAGAGTGAGAGAGAAGGAGAGATGGTGGGGGAGAGAATGAGAGAAATGCAGAGATGGTGGGGGAGAGAGTGAGAGAGACGGAGAGATGGTGGGGAGAGAGTGAGAGAGACGAGAGAGAGGGTGGGGGAGAGAGTGAGAGAGAGAGAGAGATGGTGGGGGAGAGAGAGAGACAGAGAGATGGTGGGGGAGAGAGTGAGACGTAGAGATGGTGTGGGAGAGAGTGAGAGAGATGGAAAGATGGTGGGGGAGCAAGGAAGAGAGATGGAAAGATGGTGGGGGAGCAAGGAAGAGAGATAGAAAGATGGTGGGGGAGCAAGGAAGAGAGATGGAAAGATGGTGGGGGAGCAAGGAAGAGAGATGGAAAGATGGTGGGGGAGCAAGGAAGAGAGATGGAAAGATGGTGGGGGAGCAAGGAAGAGAGATAGAAAGATGGTGGGGGAGCAAGGAAGAGAGATGGAAAGATGGTGGGGGAGCAAGGAAGAGAGATGGAAAGATGGTGGGGGAGCAAGGAAGAGAGATGGAAAGATGGTGGGGGAGCAAGGAAGAGAGATGGAAAGATGGTGGGGGAGCAAGGAAGAGAGATAGAGAGGGGAGGTACAGTAGATGTCACTTGGGATTCAGGTAAAACAGAATTCTCTCTCAATCTATCTCCCTCTAATCTTACTATATATTTGTGGAAGCGTCTTATGTGTCTATGTCTGTATGTGTCTCCCTGTGTCCCTAGCAGCAATCCCATTGGACCTTGGGCCAGGCCAATGAGATTGCTCCCTTGGCCCGCCCACCCCCGCACACCCCCGCACACCCCCGCACACCTCTCATTGGCCTTAGGAGGGGACACACACACACACACACACACACCTCCCCCCCCATCACGTGCGCCGCCCTGCACCGGCTCACGGACGGAGGGGAAGCGCGGCCCTCCTGCCCCCAACTGCAGGCTCCTCCCCCCTCGCTCTCAACCGGCTCCCGGAAACACGGAGGGTAAGCGCAGCGCGGCCCTTCTACCCCAGCCGCCAACGCTCCCTTACCTACCCGGCGCTACCTTAACTCCACGGCGCTACCTTAAATCCCCGGCGCTACCTTAAATCCCCGGCGCTCCCTTAACTCCACGGCGCTCCCTTAACTCCCCGGCACTCCCTTAACTCCCCGGTGCTCCCTTAACTCCCCGGCGCTCCCTTAACTCCCCGGCGCTCCCTTAACTCCCCGGCCGCTGGGGGGGCCAAGCAGCCTCCTCGGATGTATGTGTGTGTGTGTGTGTGTGGACATTTTACTCCTGACAACAATTTGTGCCTCACTTTCACCCCTACCAATGCCCTTCCCCACCCCCCTACCCCTGCCCTTCCCCACCCCCCCTACCCCTGCCTTTCCCCACCCCCCCTACCCCTGCCCTTCCCCACCCCCCCCACCCTTGCCCTTCACCCCCCCCCTACCCTTGCCCTTCACCCCCTCTACCCCTGCCCTTCACCCCCTCTACCCCTGCCCTTCACCCCCCTGCCCTTCACCCCCCTGCCCTTCACCCCCCCTGCCCTTCACCCCCCCTGCCCTTCACCCCCTGCCCTTCAACCCCCCCTGCCCTTCACCCTGCCCCTGCCCTTCACCCTGCCCCTGCCCTTCAACCCTCCATGCCCCTGCCCTTCACCACCCCTACCCCTGCCCTTCACCCCCCCGCCCCTGCCCTTCACTCCCCTGCCCTTTACTTCACTGTAAAGGAGGGAGGAGGGGGGGACTGGATTGATGTGAATGGGGGACAAACAGAGAGAGGAGAGAGAGAGGAGCGGGAACATTACATCCCGGGCAACGCCGGGTCTCTCAGCTAGTGTGATATACAACGGTCATTACAAAATGTTTCAACAAGCCTCAAAGTGCTAAGAAAATTGCCAAATTAATAAGCTTTCAGCTAGATGTCCCAAAACAAAAAAACGATTAGCGTCACACTTTGCCAGAATAAGAAGATGAAACATTAGTTCTTCTCAAACGCGTTTCACACTCACAATGGGTGCTTCCTCAGAGTCATTTTTGAATTTCTTATTCTGGCAAAGTGCAACTGATCACTTTTCTGGCTGCATATAAGAGGATAAGATATGGGATCTGCCTGTTGACAGCGGATCTGTTTGTACTCCATTAAGCTTGGAGTTGGTGGGTGGTAAAAGTTTCCGTTTTTGCAGCACTGAGGAACTCTGGTTTTGTTTCAGCGAAATATCACCAGACAATGAGAGAAACGTGTGTGTGCCCTGTTTGTAGTCTCAACATTAAGCAAATGTAGCGATTAAAGAAAATGTAGCAAATTAGTATATTAAACAAAATTGCAGTGCACATTGACTTCATGCTTGGTGATTCCTTCCCCATCTCTACCCTTGAACTCTCATCTTATATTACAGGCAGTACTCAGTTATCCAACGTAGTCCGTTCTGGAAGTAGCGTTGGATAGTTAAACCGTTGTAAAGTGAGCCCCATGTTAATCAGTGGCGGTGAGCGTTGGATAACGCATTCAGGCGTCGAAAAACGGCCCATAGGGATGCATTGTAAAGCGTTGGATATGCCATTCGTTGTAAAGTGAAACGTTGGATAACGAGGACTACCTGTACACACAATACTTCTGTGCTCTGCTGCTTTAGTAAATAATACATTATTAGTAATAACTGATCCTGTTACTACAATGTCTGCCTGCGTCTTGCGTCTGAAATGTAATCATAGACACACTTACATATTACATATTCACCCCGACTGGACCCTTCTCAGGAAATATATTTCAAGTTAATTCATATCCCTAATACTGTATGCATTTCTCTGATTACTCTTTGGATAAATACACATTTCTCATTACCAGTCTGGACTTTTCATTAACAGACATGTCAGCTCTCCCTGATTTTCTGTCAGGTCCACTGATTTCGGGTCAGCTTTGCTGATTTTTAGCATCATTGTCTAATTAGACAGTGAGTCTGTCTGATAAAAAAAATCAGCACATTTCACCTTTTTCTTTTTTGTCCAAAACCCTCATATCTCACTAATTTCCATCCCTGGAGGTTGCCATCTCCAGATTAACCCCATTCACTGCCAGGGGGGCAAAAGTGTTAAATGCTCTGCTGCTGCATTAATTCAATGTGTATTTAAATTGGAAGTGAGTACCTTGTATGCTCTGAGGCTCTACCATTTTCAAGCATGCAGACACAGAACAACTACATTCAGGCACCGCCTGGGGATGTCGATTTTGCAAGGCCCATATTGCTACATGCATTGCTAGCAGGAAATCTTGGATGTAGAATGCAGACAAGCTGTAATTAGATTCAAGCCTTCCGTCTCCAAGTTCCTACAGAGAATTCCAATCATCAATACAGTTCAGGAAGCCAAATCTGGCTACAGCACATTTGCATTGGGACTCACAGGTGTTGAGCTGCAAACAAGCGAGGTCAATTGAATGTGCAATGAAAACGAAAAGTTAAAGACAGTTTACAGGTCATAGAATTACCTTTTGTTTTGTAACTTTCCAAGAGTAAGGAGGTAATCAGGGATAGAATACAGAGATTCTAGATCATGTTATAGTAACATAGCAGATGATTCTGAAAAAATACACTGGCCTATTTACTAAGCAGTGATATTCCCTAAGCCACCTTCCAGTGCTGGAAGAACCCGTAATAACGCCCATTCAGGGGTCTTCCTGCATAGGAGGAGTCTCATGGAAATGCACTGCTGCCGACTGGTTCTGCGGAGTCCAGGCCTGACGTCTTAACATCTTAGGGGTTGAAGGATTAGGATTTGTCTGGGGCTGTCTGAAGCCCTCCTGAGCTCATTGTGTGAGTGGGAGGCCCTGTAAAGGAAGATGGCCAAGCTAGGAACCACAGCTCTCCAGTTTATCGGCAGCCATGATATTCCATCAAGTTAAACCTTTGCCGCGATACTCATGATATAAAGTTCTATGGATCCCGAGGCAGTCAAACAAAAATCCCCAGTGAAACATTTGCCTCTCATAGGGGGAAAAAGTCTTGCCGGCTCCAGTAATAAGATAGAAAAATTGGCAAAAGCGCTCCAATCCCAGGAAAAACTAAATATAATATTGCCAAGACCACTTCCTTCCAAAGGTATTTTGTAATGAGTAATAATGATGGTAATATATAATAACCAGAATGGGTACTATCCTCCTGAAGACAGGTGGTGCGTAGTGCAAGCCCACCCACAATCAGTCTCATTGGCAGGTTCCCCTGAATAATTGCAAGTACTCACATATCCTTGGTGTGGCTGACAGGCTGTGCTGCTTCCAATGATGATATACCAGAAGTGAAAAGGATGAAAGGAGCGCACGAGCCAAATGGAGCAGGAAGGACCCAAAGTCAAAAAATGAATAAAAGGGCACTGGCGGCTCCAGTAAGAACAATGAGATTTATCACTGAATCAATACTCTAACTATGGTTTAACTTTTTTCAGCATATCCATGTGCCCCCATCATTTAAAAAAAAAAAAAAAAAGTCCAATCTTTTCTTAAACATATCTACTGTATCTGCCATCACAGTCCCCATGGGTAGTAAATTCCACATGGTCGCTGCTTTACTGTTAAAAAAAAAAAAGTAAAAAAAAAAAAAAGTTAAAAAAAACAAAAAAAACTTTCCTTTGCTGCTGGTGAGGTAAACCCCGTGTAATTTGTACTGTCCTTGGGGTGAAAAGTTCCCTTGAAACTTCTTAGCATTGACCATGGACATATTTGAAAATTATATTATATTATACTATAATAATGCAGTTATAAGGTGCCAACACACTCATAGGCGCAGTATAATAGTAATGTGAAAGGCAATAATAGAAATATAATAACAAATATAACACCTGTAGCCATGTAGCCCCTTGGCTACTGAATTTCCCTGCCCTAGAACTGTCAGTTCTAGTAAGTGCTGGCACTGCTAGGGTCAAGTCTCTTGTACATGGGCCTGCATGTGAGAAGGCTATCCAGAAATAAACTTTGTTGCCATCTGCAGGTCAGGCCAGTGACAGTTGAGATTCCATGCCAGGAAGGGGTGGGGGTTACTATACCAGTTCCTGCCCAGCTACTAGGGATTTTGGGTAAGATCCTCCAGGTATAAGACCTGACTCTCTTCCTGGTTCTCTCTCACTCTGAAGGCTCGATTGAAGGTGTCAGTCCACTTCCCCCCTTGTCCCTCAAGGGGGTGAGGTGGAGCGGAGGCTAGCCCCACCTCTGGGTGACTAAATCAGGGAAATATGATGTGTCTAGCCCAGGGAGGTGATATGCCCCTGGGAGAAATAAGGATGTGAGAGCAGAAGACAGTTCTGAGTGTAGAGAGTAGCCAGGGATCTAGCTGCTCTGCCTTTCCCCTTAGGAGGACTAGTCAGGTATTGACCAGGGAGGGAAGGATACCCCTGGGTCAGGCTGCCTTATGAGGAGAAGGGCTATGTATTGCTGTAAGGATGTATCTGTGCTGTGAGACCCCTGAATAAAAGACCAGATGCATTGTTGCTGGACTCCAGAGAGCTTCTTGCTGGGAGGAAAGTTCCAGCAGGAATGAACTTCTGTCCTTGGCAGAGCCCTGCAGGACGGAGGCGCTGCACCAACCGGAGGAAAAGACCCATACACTCCAAGCTCCCACTTACCATCGCGGAGCTTCAGCCTCCTCGGAGGCTCCTGGGGAGAAAGGGTGTTACACACCATTAAAATATACTGGAAAAACACAGGTAGAGAGTAGTGATGTGTGTAGTCCAGGGATAGCCAACTCCAGTCCTCAAAACTGAGCCACTGATTGAGCCACCTGTGCTGAAGCAAGGATATCCTGAGAACCTGACTTGTTGGTAGCTCGAGGACTGGAGTTGGCCGCCCCTTGTATAGTGTCTGCCCATGTTAGTGAAGCTTGCACATTTCCCCCCTTTTTGGTTCTTCAAAAAAAAGTTTGCTTCAATACAAAAGTTTGCAACACGTTTACTTAGTGCTAAAAAGCCAATGGGCATTGCCTGCTCCATTCATTTCGATTTCCCACAAAAAAAACGAAATAGCACATTTTGAACAATGTTGGCTGTATCTTTTTTGGAACTTTTAGCTCAGAAAGTTCAGAAGTTCGATCCAAACAGCAGGGGGGAAAGTTTCAGAAGGTTTGCACGTCTCTAGCAGAGAGCACTCAGGGCAGATCTCATAATATAAAACATACAGCTCAACCCCGTTATAACGCGATCCGTTACAACGCGAATCCGCTTATAGCGCGATGCAAGTGTGGTTCCCAATGTTCGTATTTAATAATACTTTATAACATGATTAGGTATCTTTAATACTTTATTGTACAATGCATTCAATTGTACATAATTTCTAACGCGATCCGCTTATAGCGCAATGTGATTCTTTGGACCCCAAGCACAGCGGTATAAGGGGGTTGAGCTGTACTTATGTGGGCACCAATAGTAGCTGCCTGTGCATGATCAGATTATAAAAACACAAACACGGGCTGCGATACTTATTTTATATGGTGCCATCAGTAAATGCAATATAAACAGCACAAAAATAAAGAGCTACACAAAAATGTGCACTTTGAAATCCCACTTCTGCTATTGATTGCATCTTATCTTTTTATTATTATTATTTTCTGTCTACCCAGGGGAGAATAAAAGGAAAATAATTGTTATTTCAAGAAATAAAGAGCCATGATTGTGAAATTCCTCTGTCTGGTTCTGAATCAAAATCAGAAAAGGGGGATGCTGGAGCTAATAAGGGATCAGCAACACATTGCTTTGAAATGCAGAGAAGGGTGGAAAATCCAGGGGATTCCAGAAGTGGGCATGTAGCCTGACACCCATTAAGAGTTAATGGAAAGCTGTGTAAAGCCTATCTGGAAGGTTTTCTTTTAGTAGGCAGGGGGGGGGGGGGAAACAAGCCTTTGAGGGATTAACAGGATATTTATTAAAATCTAACGCAAATCCTACTACAAGATGAGCATGTAATAACTCATTGAAACTGTGGGATGACCAAAACAATCCCAACATAATCAGCTTTGGCTGGCGGCATCAGCAAAGAAGGAAGACGAGGGGCTTTACATCAGATACACATGTATCTGAAAAAGAAAGTATATGAATCGGAAAGATTACAGAAGTGGTTTTTCCAGGCGACGGTTGACTTTGAGAAATAACAGATCTGACAGTATATGTGATTGCTTTATTTTAGAGACGCGATATGATTAAAACCGGTTGTTAGAAAACTAAGCAAATGTTTATGGCACTAGATAATCTAATAAACATAGGTTTAATATCATTATTTGTATCATTCTATATTGCCACGTTTGTCTTTCTATCATATTCATTATACATCTGGAAAGAATACAAGAACAGCAGGTAGTATTGCAACACTGTTACATACTTGCTTTGTTACATAATTACATATACTGGACTTGCATAGTTACATAGTAGATGAGGTTGAAAACACATACTGTGTGTCCATCGAGTTCAATCTGTATTCACAGTGTATTGATCCAGAGGAAGGCAAACAAAAAAACCCAGTGAAACATCATCCGATGTCTTACAAGGGGCAAAATTATTTTTTTCCTTACTCCAGTAATGGCAATCAGATTTCCCCCTGGATTAACATACTTCCTATATTTACTTATTTGGTATATCCCTGTATACCTTTCCTTTCTAAAAATAAGTCCAGCCTTTTCTTAAAGATATCTTATTGTATCTGCCATCACAGTCTCTATGGGTAATGAATTCCACATTTTTACTGCCCTTACGGTAAAGAACCCTTTCCTTTGTTGCTGGTCAAATCTCCTTTCCGCCAATCTCAAGGGATGGCCCCGTGTTGTTTGTACTGTCCTATGGATGAATCGTTATTTTGAAAGCTCCTTGTATTGACACTGAACATATTTGTAATTAATTATCATATCCCCTCTCGGGTGCCACTTTTCTAATGTTAATAAAGTTTCAAATAAGTAATAACTTCTGTCCCCTTTATTAATGTGGTGGCTCTTCTGTGTACTTTTTCAATTCCCATACTGTCTATGTATATAGTTGTGCCCAAAACTGTGCTCCATATTCAAGGTGTGGTATTAATATTAGCCCAACTTAAAAAGGTTCCATTAATGACAATTTTCTGTTGTCTATCCTTCAACTAGTTTTCAATATAAGTGCAAATATTTTTACCCAGAACAATTTCCTTTATGTTGTACACTAACCTCTTGTGTGGAACCGTATAAAAAGCCTTGGCAAAATCTAACTAGATCACATCAACTGCATTACCCTGGTCTGAATTCCTACTTACCTCCTCAAATAAACTAATACGGTTTGTTTAGCACAACCTATCTTTCATTAACCAATGCTGACTATTTCAAATAATTTTATTATCAATTAGGTACTCCTGAATATTATCCCGTACTAAACCTTTAAGTAGCTTCCCCGCTATTGATATGAGGCTTACAGGTCTGTAATTCCTTGGTATGATCTACAGTAGCTCCCTTTTTAAATATAGGTACCGCCTGTTGGTGGTGCAGTATGATGTGCTAATGGAATTAAACTATGGGTGAGGGTTTTGTGCCCAGAGTAATGACCTACAGGGTGGTGTAGAAGAAAATCAAAATCAGCCAAGTTGGATTGTATCTTTAAAACAAAATCAAACAGCGCTGTGGGATATTTTTACATCCAGGTCCATGGTGACTTGTGAACAGCTTGGGAAACCTCCTTCTGTTGTATACTTTGTTCCTGCTCCCGTGATACAAAATGTGTCCCTATTACACAGAGCAGCAAATAAAAACAAGTAATTCTGCATGTATTCCACACGCCATTAAACCTGCTCATTCCCACCAAAGAGCTTACACTCGAATGATCAGGTGCTTGAAGTACAGAGACATAAAGGCCCATATGCACTTAAGGGTGCCAATCTCTGGCATGTCTTAACTGCCATTCATTTGAATGGGAGTTAGGGCGTGTTAAAGTGTAGCACCCTTTAGTGGATATGGGTCAAAGTGCCTTGCCCAAGGCCACACAGACCTGGCACAGGGTTTTAGTTCACATCTCTCAACTTCATAGGTCAGTTCTTCCTTCCACACTCTCTCGAGTCCCATAGCTGTTTAACCCACAATATTTACCAATACCTCGTGTTGCTCCCAAGTAACAATACAGAGCATCTGTCAAGGTGACTTGGGTATGTATCAGATATCCTGTGTCTGTGTCCAAACCCCTAAACAAATTCCTCTGCAAGTGTCCTTCTCTTAGCAACTGTCCAACCCTACCAATGATACAGAAGCAAAGAAGCAGAGCAGCATGACTAATGTAACAATTATGACTGCACTGCCAACATCACACAGCCATATGTTACATTTGGTAGCTGAGTGTTTGTTCCCATTTATGTATAAAAGATTAATGCCTGGCCTACACTTTGCCTCTAATGTTGGCAAGTTCTGTCCTTCCTATCACAGCTCCCACTAGTCATGTCTGTTTTCTTGAGTCTATGCACGGCCTGGCATAAGCTAATTAAGAGAATACTGAGGGATTTAAGTGGTTCACTTAATTAAGACATTGTCCAGGATCCCCCGTGAGCGAGATGTGAGTCCTATATGTATACAAAAAACAAAAAGAAAAAATGAAATGTAAACAGAAATGGTGATTTCAAAGAGTGAGTGTGTTAAAGACACTTACTTGTGTGAGACTTGGTGCTAAATAATAAGACTGACTGACAATGAGTGAGACTCACTCTTAAGGAGTGAGGGCACCTTCCAGTGAGTTACAGGCATACCCCGTATTAACGTACCCAATGGGTCCAACGCAAGTATGTAAAGCGAAAATGTACTTAAAGTGAAGCACTTCCTTTTTTCCACTTATCGATGCATGTACTGTACTGCAATCATCATATACGTGCTTAACTGATGTAAATAACCCATGTGTAACAGGCTCTATAGTTTCCCGCTTGCGCACAGCTTCAGTACAGGAAGGGAGCCAGTATTGCTGTTCAGGACGTGCTGCCAGGGTCATGCGCGACCTGCCGTTTGCCTATTGGGTGATAGGTCCTTACTCGCGAGTGTACTTAAAGTGAGTGTCCTTAAACTGGGGTATGTCTGTATTCACTTAGAAGGAATGAGACTGCCTTCCAATTAATTCAACTCATTTTTATGGAGTGAGGCTGACATGTAGTGAGTAAGAGTCACTACTAATGAGAGAGACTGTTCAAATTAGTGAAATGACTCCTAATGAGTGAGAGTCCCTTCCAGTGAGTGAAAGTTGTGCCGAATAAGTGAGACTGAGACATTATATATTGTGCAAAGTATTTTCTCCAGTGTACTCGAACAAGAGTTATCCGTGTTCTCACCAAAAATATACACTATATATATTTGTATGGCACCAACTCTGATTTTAGTCAATTGAAAAGCAACACATGCAATGAAATAAGCAGTAGTTGCAAGGCTCCCACAATTTGGTACAACCCCGCCAATGGCAATGAAAATGAATAACTGCTAAAGGATTTATGCAGCTTCTTTAGATAATTGTCCAATATACAAATTAAAGAAATAAGATTGCGCCTACCCTGCTGAATTTAAACTGAGCATTTAGAGACGCTACATTTAGAAGCGTGTCTCATTCAGTTTGGAAGAAGACCAGAGCCTAATTGTGTAGAAAATGTTGGATATAATTTGCCTGTTTATGAACTCCAGTGGTTTACGATGATTAATTTATCAACGATTAAGTGAAATATTAATAATTAAGACTTCAAAATAAACAGGGTGTTTTCTACCATATCACGCATATCATAATTTTATTAAGGTTTTATCTGCCTCCAAATAATTACTCTGCAATCTCACAATGCTCCCTGTTTCTGTCTGTATAAAGGCGTAACTGCAGAACATATATTTCATTATTATATTATTACAGCACTAAAAATGTATAGTGTTTAAACAAGCCAAAAACCAACAACAAAATGTAAAAAAAAAAAATGAAAGAAAAAGAAATCTCTAAATGAAAGTAAAACATTAAGCCCATCTAATCCAGTACCTGGAATACTTGTGCATTGTTTTTAATGCTATCTAATAACAGCCATCATCAAAGGCCCTTCTCTGTGGTCCTAGAAGCCAATGGTTTCCGACCTGTAGCATACTGCAAGTACAGAACCACTGGTGGTACACAATGTTTTGCCCAGTGGAGCACCCTCATTCTTTGTTATGTAAACCTCCCATCTATGCAGTAGAGAGCAATTCAGAGACAGAATTAATTCAGCAATTCAGAGAATTCTCCGAAACGTTAACCACTTGGCCATCGCATACATATCTGGCATCCTATACTGTTGGCTATATTATTGTTTTGCTTCCTCTCCTCTCTAGGCAATATTGGTAAGGATAAAATAAGGTTGTCACCTGGTGTTCTTGATCATGATAATGATAGGAAAATTATAAAAAGGTGCTAACATTTCAACCAGTAAAAACTTATATTATAAGATTATCAAAGTTGATATACTGTATCAAACAATATAATGCTATACTTCTTACATTTAATGTGCTCCAAATAACAGCAATGCAAATGTAAAATATAACGTTCACAACCCAAAAGTCATCATTGCTGCTAGAGACAGAAAACAGGACCTCCCTTAGTCCCTTCAAATAGTATTTTGTTGGTGGGTTCCAGTGCAGATGTGGCCTTGGTGTAAATTAGGGGGAGTGGGACGAGGGGAAGGAAGAATAAAACATGAAAAAAAGAAAGAACATATAGTGTACTAGTTTGTAAAACAGAGTTCAATGTAATACGTGCCACTAGCAAATCATGGTGTTTAACACAAGGCGCTGACATTTCAAAGCCTTCTTCTGCTGGATGAAACTTAATGCTCCAAGGAATCTTCCCTTTGTCCACCAGTCAAGCTCACAGAGTAAATAACACAGAAAAAATCCCTTTATGGTGAAGTATTGAAATTATTAAGAGTGCATATAGTTAAGCACTCACATTTTATTTAAACTTTACAGGCTTGAGGAGGTGATTACAAGGTGCTCAAGCCTTTCCCACCACAATGTATCTGACTGGGTGGTTCCGTCAGGGACTTCACTTCCGTTTTTGGTGGATCACTCACTCTCTGCTTTCCTTCAATCCATCCAACGCATTTCACAGTCCTACTATCCTTCATCAGGCCTGTCTTCTTGGGTATCCCTACGGGCTATTTGTTAACCCTTTCCATCTTTTAAATAATTAAAGCTGTCACCAGTATAAATCATTTCCATGCCTGTATTTAATATAATGGTGCTATCTGCTCGTCATTCGCTATTAATCTATAGTAATTTAGTCACTTTTGGTGCTCTATAGACACAAAGCACCAGAAGTAAATGGCAGGTAATTGCAATAAAAAAACACACAAACATATAGCTTAGACTTACATAGACTAACAATTAAAAAAGTAAACGTAGGCTACACAATATCCCAGTGAGAACTGGAAAGGTTCATTGATGTGATTTTGCTAAAACCCGGTGCAGCAGGTCCCCGGACTCAAAGCTCGCAGCACTTAGATTCGTGGAGGCTACACAGCTACACAGCTCAACAACTGATCCGCTGACTAGCGTCTCCACGTAATAACGTGTGGACACTCCTGCCTCTTCTCCTTTTCTCTGAAGTAAGGGTCACTTAGTTAAACCATTTGGATAAAGCATTTCTTTCTTTTCTGATATCTTAGTTGGTTTATATGTAATGTGCTCTTTCCAGTCTGATTTGTCCTCAAATAGGATTATTCCCCTACATTTTTCTCATAGTTTCCTTCGAAAAATCGCTCTTTCACTGGATTCTCTGGAATTGTCCAAAAGGTATATTCTGAATCCATCTGAAATGATGGTTACCAGTGGCTAGTAAATAATAAGCAGTTAACAAGGAAGCCCTAATGCACTTCTAATATGAGAAATGATTTAAATCATTACTATATATTTTTTTCTTCTCCTAAGTATGACTCCTTACATTGAGTTCTTTGGCCAGAACATGTCAAGCCTGAAACAATGTCAAAGTTAGATCCCTCAGCAGGTCTACACTACCAATTGTATACTGTTTCTTTTGTATATCTTCCACTACATAGAGAGAAGGGGAAACAAAACAACAATATAGCAAATAGTAAATAACATTATTTGAAAGAAGCTAATGGAATGTTGTTTGACACCAAGACTTACTGTACAGATATTGAACTGTGATCCAACACTAACTTTTCAAAAGGAATGACATACACTCCTTATACAGGCTGCTCAGGAAGGTGTTTTAAATAAGGCTGAATTTAATTCATTTATTTTTTAAATAGAGAATCCAAGAATTCCAACTTTTTATATTTTACCAACATTAAAACCCTGATGAAGCAGTGGGACACCATGAATGGCGGGAATATAAGGGATCTGTTCGATACCTACAATATCTTACAATATTTACTGCGCCTTGAACAATATACGCTCTCTGCAATCTCAGAGCGGGCTTTAGGGTAGATAGATAGGCGCGGTCGATCAGGGTGCCAAGCAGTTGGGTGTGTGCTGAAAGACCATCCCATTGATCTACCCCAGGGCTGTCAGACTAACTGCGGGGGCCTGGCGAGTGCTGCAAGTTGCTGCCGGGTCGCTGCCTCCTCCCCCGCTGGTGAGTGCCTTCTAACTCTTCCGCTGTGGTGCAGTCTTCTGGCTGGGGGGGGGGGCATGCAGCAGGAGAAGGTGGAGGCGTGCATCAGAGGTGGAGGAGGCGGCAGCCCGGCAGCAACTTCCAGAATTCGCCAGAGGCTTCCCAAAGGTAAGATGTGGGGCTTATGTGGGGGAGGGAGGCTATTGTAGGGGTGGGAGGCTATTGTGGGGCGAGGGGGACAGGTGGGAAGCTATTGTGGGGGCAAGGGGGGCGATGTTTGTTGGGGGGGAGGGATTGTTGAGGAGAGAGAGAGGGGGAGAGAGCAGGGGAGAGAGGGGGAGAGGGAGAGAGGGATTGAGGGAGAGAGAGAGGGATTGAGGGAGAGAGAGAGGATTGGGGGAGAGAGGGAAGATTGGGGGAGAGAGGGAAGATTGGGGGAGAGAGGGAAGATTGGGGGAGAGAGGGAGGATTAGGGGAGAAAGGGAGGATTGGGGGGGGAGAGGGAGAGGGAGGATTAGGGAAGAGAGAGAAAGAAGGAGGATTGGGGGGAGAGAGCGGATTTGGGGGGGGAGAAAGAAGGAGGATTTTGGGGGGGGAGAGAAGGAGGATTTGGGGGGGAGAGGGAGGATTTGGGGGGAGAGAGGGAGTATTTGGGGGGAGAGAGAAGGAGGATTGGGGAGGGAGAGGGGGAGGGAGAGGGGGAGAGAGAGGGGGGAGGATTGGGGAGGGGGAGAGAGAAAATCTCTTAGATTTTGCAAAGGCTTTTGATACGGTTTCACACAAGAGGTTGGTGTACAAAATAAAGAAAATTGGACTCAGTAATAATATATGCACCTGGATTGAAAACTGGTTAAAGGACAGACAACAGAGGGTTGTCATAAATGGAACTTTTTCAGGTTGGGCTAAAGTCGTGAGTGGAGTACCTAAGGGATCGGTACTGGGACCCCTGCTTTTAAACTTGTTTATTAATGACCTTGAGGTTGGCATCGAGAGCAAAGTCTCCATCTTTGCTGATGATACTAAATTGTGTAAGGTAGTAGAATCAGAGCAGGATGTAATTTTTCTTCAGAAGGACTTGGAGAGACTGGAAATGTGGGCAGGTAAATGGCAGATGAGGTTTAATACAGATAAATGTAAGGTTATGCATTTGGGATGCAAGAATAAAAAGACAACTTACAAATTAAATGGGGATAAATTGGGGGAATGCTTGATGGAGAAGGATTTAGGAGTGCTTGTAGACAGCAGGCTTAGTAATAGTGCCCAAAGTCATGCAGTTGCTGCAAAGGCAAACAAGATCTTATCTTGCATTAAACGGGCAATGGATGGAAGGGAAGTAAACATAATTATGCCCCTTTACAAAGCATTAGTAAGACCACACCTTGAATATGGAGTACAGTACAATTTTGGGCACCAATCCTAAGAAAAGACATTATGGAACTAGAGAGAGTGCAGAGAAGAGCCACCAAATTAATAAAGGGGATGGACAATCTAACTTATGAGGAGAGGCTAGCTAAATTAGATTTATTTACATTAGAAAAGAGGCGTCTAAGAGGGGATATGATAACTATATACAAATATATTCGGGGACAATACAAGGAGCTTTCAAAAGAACTATTCATCCCACGGGCAGTACAAAGGACTCGGGCCATCCCTTAAGGTTGGAGGAAAGGAGATTTCACCAGCAACAAAGGAAAGGGTTCTTTACAGTAAGGGCAGTTAAAATGTGGAATTCATTACCCATGGAGACTGTGATGGCAGATATAATAGATTTGTTTAAAAAAAAAGTTGAACATCTTTTTAGAAAGGAAAGATATACAGGGATATACCAAATAAGTATATATGGGAAGGATGTTGATCCAGGGATTAATCCGATTGCCAATTCTTGGAGTCATGAGATATCATTGGATGATATGACTATGGTTTTTTTTAGAATAGAGAGAGGGGGACTGGGGGGAAGAGAGAGAGGGGAATTGGGGGGAAGAGAGAGAGGAGGGACTGGGGGGGAGAAAGAGGGGGAACTGGGGGAAGAGAGAGAGAGTGGACTGGGGGGGAGAAAGAGGGGGGTCTGGGAGGAGAGAGAGGGGACTAGGGGAAGAGATAAAAAGGGACTTGGGAGAGAGAAAAGGGGACCGGGGAGAGAGAAAAATGGACTGGGGGAGAGAGACAAATGGACTGGGGGAGAGAGACAAATGGGCTGGGGGAGAGAAAAGGGGACTGGGGGAGAGAGAGGCGACAAGGGGAGAAAGAGAGGAGACGAGGGGAGAAAGAGAGGGGACTGGGGGGGAGAGAGAGTGGACTGGGGGGGATAGAGAGGGGGGCTGGGGAGAGACAGAGGGGAACTGGGGGTGAGAGAGAGGGGACTGGGGGAGAGAGAGGGGACTGGGGGAGAGAGAGGGGACTGGGGGAGAGAGAGGGGACTGGGGGGGAGAGAGGGGGAACTGGGGGGGGAGAGAGGGGGGACTGGGGGGGAGTGAGAGGGGACTGGGCGGGCGATAGAAGGGACTGGGAGAGAGAGAAGGGACGGGGGAGGGAGAGAGAGAGAGAAGGGACTGGGAAGAGTGAGAATTGATGGGAGAGAGAAGGGATGAGAGAGATGGGATGGGAGAAAGAGAGAATGAGCGAGAGAAGGGATGAGAGAGAGAGAGAGAGAGAGAGAAGGGAAGGGGAGAAAGAGAATGGATGGGGGATTGAGAGGAAGATGGGTGCCAAATACAACTAGAACACATGAACAAAATCTTATTGTAACTTGAAAAAACACTTTTATTAATTTCTAATTCTCCTCTCTGCTGAAGTAGCAGCAAATAAGTTATCTGCAACAGGGTACTGGAGCCCAAAGCAGACGAGGTCTGAGGTTGGGTATTTGACAACTCCCTCACCACGAAAAGCATCTTTTATGTCCACAAAATCTGTATGTTATAACTCAAAACATGGCTATACAATCATGCATTGCTGTTACCTGAGAAGAGTACTGCAGATTCTGCCATTCTAAGATAACATTTGAGGAATAGTATGCAGGGGTAAGAGAACGAATACTGTGGGGTTTCATGGCACATACAATGCTGGAGATTGATCTCATTCACTGGTTTAGGATTCAATTGTAAGCGGATTAATATTAGATGTATTTATTTTCTGTACTCAGATGGATGATGGTACAGTCTGTGCCATGCCTCCCTCCTGAAATCAATAACTGAAATAGCAGGCAGTGTGGGCTACATATTAGTGTGCCTACAGTATAATATATGCCTGCTATATGTATAAATATGTTATGCTAACTGGCTATGTTTGCCCCTGCCATCCACATTACATTTACAAACTGTTCAAGGCATAACAAGCTGCATTGTTTTCTCTTAAATGTATTAAAGCGAAAAAACATGTGAAATCTTCTGGCTTTTGTTTTATTTTATTTTTAATAAATCATTTCTGTAGTACTAGATAGTGACTGTTTGTTTTTTTCTCTTTATTCAACTCTTAATGCCATTTTTTATGCGTTTTAATATAGTAAGCATCCTTCTATTTCTATAGCAGGTTTTATCCCACCTCCCCAGCAGTGTAACACTTTCCTGTTTGTGATCATTTGTTGCCAATATTCCCAGTTGTTTGTGCTGCAAACTAAAAAGGTGATGTGAAATAGCGCTAATGGGAATTAAAACAATTAACCCTATTCTGAGGGTGAGCCCTATGGTAGAAAGGCAGCCTGGTGATAAACTGACAGTACAATCAGAATAGACAGCATATAACAAAAAAGAGATACCGGCGCCTAATGAGTCCAAAATGATGGAATCCTGGATATCCAGTAGAAATAGTTCCAGTCCCAAGATGATCAACAGTCTCTAAATCTTTGGGTGCTTAGATAGGACTTCATGCAGGTGAAGTGGAACATGTAATGAGAAAAGAAATATTTAGAAATATAGGAACTGAAGTGTAAATTTCTTAGTAAGAATTACCCCGAGCATATTTTGGATGAGGCTATAAAACATGTCACTAACTTGAGAAGAGAAGATCTTCTTGTCTATAAGAAAAAAGACCCGAAAAATAACTTCTTTAAGAATATCCCATTTATTACACAATATAACGGCATGGCACCAAAGATTAAAAAAATAATCAATAAACATTGGCCAATTCTCTTGAGGGACACTGTTCTAGCTGGAATTCTACCTCTAAAACCACAAATTATATTCACCAGGGCGTCAAATTTAAAATCCAGAATAGCTCCAAGCTGTCCACTCATTCAACAAAAAGAGAAAAGAGCTATGATAGACAAAGGTTTTTTTAAATGTTCTAAGTGTATGGCATGTACATACAGTAACAATGTAAAAAGTTTTAAATCAAACGTCACTATGAAGGAATATCCTATCAAGTCACACATTAACTGTCATATGTGTTATGTCATATATTTACTCCAATGTCCTTGTGGCCTGCAATATGTGGGAAGGACAGGAAGAACGTATCAAAGGAGAGTGTATGAACACATATACAATATAAAAAGAGGATTGATAACTCATAGCGTATCCCACCATTTCCTCACACATCATGATAAAAACCCTAGCGGTCTCAAATGCCAAGCTATTGAGACTATTTCTGCTAGTACAAGAGGTGGTGATAGATTACAAAGATGCAGTATGCGCGAGGCATACTGGATATATGAGCTTAAAACATTATCCCCTAGAGGGTTAAATGTTTACTTTGAGTTAGGAGTGTTCCTATAATATCAGGTGGACGTTTTTTATTCTTTATTTTTATTCTTCCTTCCCCCCCATTAGGGGTTTTTATATTTTACTGTTTACTGCCAAATGCTATTGGTATAAATTATATTGTCAAATAGCCACTATTTTTACCCATTGTTTTTATGTTATGTTAAATGTTGTGTAGGTTACTAATGTTTTATGTTGTGCAAAGCTGAATCAAATGACAGTGATTTAATATGCTTATTGGAGTACACCCATGATTGCACTGATTGACAGACCAATCGGAGTCAAGTTGAGGGTATTTATACCAGCATCACTGCCATCACTTTATAACCCCTGAGGAAGTGTGTTTAGACACACGAAATGCGTAGGGCATTTTTATTACTATTTTGGACATTTAGTTGATTATAATACAAGCAGTACAAGCGCTGAGTGCCCTGTTTGAACGATCGAGGGGCAAGGAGGTGCGGATTGCCGTTTCCTGCAGCTTCACTGGGGATTGCCAGGCTTTGACGTCACATCCGGCGGCGTCACAACCGGTTCGCCACGACGGAGACGTCACTTCCGGCTATTGCCAGCAAAGAGATACGGAAGGAATACAAGGTTTCCAAGACACCCTGCGGACCCCAAACACGTGGCCACCAGCCTCCATTGACTCAATGCGAATTTATATCTGCCGTCCTGTGAGTGTTATCTAGGTTTTAACCCACCGGAGCGGCATATCAGCTAATTGTCCTACTATTTTAATCTTTAGTTAAAATAAATTAACTTTTATTATTAGCTTTGCTTAGTGTTGTTTGTCTAGTTGTGTCTGTTTGTCTTGTCACTTTGTGCCAGCCAGTTTGCAATTTTATGTCTGTATAATTTGTTTAGCTGTGTTGCACTAAATATTTCTTTTCTCATTACATGTTCCACTTCCCCTGCATGAAGTCCTATCTGAGCACCCAAAGATTTAGAGACTGTTGATCATCTTGGGACTGGAACTATTTCTACTGGATATCCAGGATTCCATCATTTTGGACTCATTAGGCGCCGGTATCTCTTTTTTGTTATATGTTTTGTGCTGCAAACTGTAACAATAGCCAATGTTACCTTAGTAATATCCGGATACATTGTAGCTGCCAAGTTGCACTAACTGGAGGATTGATTGAAACGGCAAGGCGGTCATTTCGTTAGTCACACAATCAGGATTTTTATAGATTTATAACAGGAGCACCAAACGGTTGCCAGCTTACTGTAGGTAAGAATATAGAATTTTACATTGTCACATTTTATATATTATATATATTAAAATAAGAAGAAAATATTATTCAAATAGTAATATATACAATTATATATTAAAATAAGAAGGAAAAAAAAAGGGGGGGGGGAATGTAGTATTGCTGCATTTTTAACTGGTTACCAATAAACATGCCATAACCACCCATCACAGAAGCTATGGGCGTGAGGCAGGGCAGTGGAGACCAGGAGCGAGAAGAGATACTGGCGTTTCTAAGGGGTCTTTGTATAAAAACATTTTGCAGTTGCATTGATGCCAAGAGAAGCATTAATATCTCTTAGCATCAATGTACTTTGAGTTCAACTTCTACCTTACATATTTTCCCCCAAAAATCCCACTCTACAGCCTTTTTTGGTTTTTCAATGAAACTCTGGGGGTCCGACGCACTAAGTGCCGGTAAATCAGGGCATTATTTTCACTGCGCTTAACACATCACGGAAGGTAGTTACAGTGTATGAAAAAACACCGGCCGCTAGTGATATCATTAGGATGGGCCTAATGTCAGGTTAAGTTAGCACAGCACTGCGTTAACTTCAAGTAATATGGCATTACGCCTGTCCTACTGCACCTCATGTGGCATTACTCCAATCCAGACCCTGAAATGTGGAGTAACGCCACCTTTAGGTAAAACCTAAATAACCTAACGTTGGTTCCCTGCGTTAACCTGAACAACCTTTTGTGGATATGCAATTTTAGGGGGAACATCTCTTTCGTATACCATTAGCACTAACGGCGGGAGAAACATTTAGCCATATGGTATTGAAGGAGTAAAACTGGGTTAACCTTAGGTTATGTGCATTACTATTAATCTAATGTTAATTTAGGTAAGCATCTGGGCCTGTGATTGCAATTTCCTCTCCCAGAATCCCCTGCTTGTCACATTACATTTCATGCTTACTCCATATTTACTTAGACATGCAACACCATAAGATACATTCCAGGTCCAGAAGACACCTTACAGGCCATTCATTTGAATGTTGTCAGGTGCTATATTTACTAAGCCATGCTAGAAAGTGTCTTTTGGAGTAGCAGTCTGAGTAAATATGACTCAATGTGTGAACTGGTGTCCAGAGCTTGAGCCAGTGTAAGTACCTGCCAATGCAGCTGCTCCCTTTCAGCACTGGCACATCCCTTTGATTCTAGCATTGTCTCAACTAAGATGGGAGAGTTCTTAGGTTGCTTTGCTCCAACCAAGATGGCCGAAACAAGGAAGCAGCCTCATTTCGCCCACACTCCAAATACAGGAAGTGGCTTCATTCACCCCATCCCAATATGGAAGATGAGATTGGCTACACCTGGGCTAGGCCTTAATAAAGAAGTCATTTCCATCCAGCCAGTGCCTGAACAAGGTTGCCCTGCAATTCACGTTGGTACCTGTTTCTTTGCACTTGATCTCTGCCTGTGTCACTGACTAGGAACCTTTGCCACCTGCCTTGATCTCTGCTTGTGACCCCGACTACACTAGGCTTATCAGTCCCGAGGCTGGTGGTCAGTCTCCTTATCATGCCTCAGAACTGCGGGTCAGCTTCCTGGTCTGAGATGAGCACCCTCATAGCTAGATCCTTACAGCAGGGCTGCACAAACATTTTGCCCTGCGCCCCACTTCCTGCTCTCCCCCACTGCTCGTGCCTCTCCTTTCCGTGTCTCAAGCATCAAAAGACGCAGCGGGGTCATGTGACCTCACGTCACCCTGTTGCCATGGCGACGCGTCACCCAAAGCTGTCTGAGTCAAGTTAAGAGAACTTACAGAGGCCTTTCATGGTCCCCCAGCATTTAATTTAAATGCTTTGGGGAAGCGCTCGGGCCTCTGTAAACGCCGCACCCCCCCTCAAAAAATCTCACACCCCCCAGTTTGCGCACCCCTGCCTTACAGCATAAGAAGAGAAACCGCTAACAGCATTAACATGTAATCGATGCTTGATATTTATATACAAGGTATAGGAATTCAAATTGGGACTTTGTCCTTGTGTTAGCATGGGGGGCAGCAGGCACACAGGACAGGGTGCTAAATGCTTCTGTATCTTTTCAAGGTGACTTGCTACGGGAAGAAACTCACAGTAAACTGTGTGAAATGTCATGAATCAATAAACCAAACAGATACAATCTTGCACAAGATAAAGGGCAGCGGTGTGTGCTCTTAAATAGTGAAACGTCCTGCCGTTAATTTATTTTTGTATTTCAGAGATGTATGTCCTTTGCTGTAGAGCCACCTGTGCTAAAGCAGGGAAATCCTGAAAACCTGACCTGTTGGCAGGGCTTGGCGACTGGAGTTGAGCACCCTTGCTCTATCTAGGCGGTTCCTGAAACCCAAGATAATTCTGTAAAAGCTTTATTTGCAATGTAATTTTGAGCAGGTCGGCGCGCGCTCCGTATCGTCCGGGAATAATGGGTCTTTTTCTTGCTATCGCACACGGAGCATACTTCAATTTGTTTTTTGGCAGGGCTTGCACTTGAAGAATGGAGCTATTAGTTTGTAAAATCCAATCTAAAAGTTAAAGTAACTGTGATGGCAGCTTCGCTAGAATTTATCTGTCAAACACCTCGAAACATTGCTGCTTATGATAATAATTCTTTATATACATGGTACAGTAAGACAGGGATACAGGTACAATTAAGATATGATTGGTGCAAAAAGAACTACAGCATCAAAACGGTGCAGGGTCTTCAATCACCCCGAGGAAAGGCTAAAGTATCCCAACATTTACAGCGTGCAGGAAAGAAGGGAGAGGGGGGATATGATTGAAACTTTCAACTACATCAAGGTATCAACTGGTTTCAGGAGAGAAGCAGGGAAAGAAAAGTGAAAGAACAAGAGGCCATGCACCGAAGTTGCAGTGTGGGAAGCTCGTGGGAGATTTGTGAAAGTACTTCTCCAATGAAAGAGTGGTAGATTCAAGGATACAAAAGTGCTAGAGGCTAATCCAGTAAGGTCATTTAAAAGTGCCTGGGATAGCTATTGTAAATATGAACAAAAATCAAAGATCTGACAGGTCTGAGATGCAACAGCAAGATAAGAAAATGGGCAGATTGGGGGAAGGAGGGTGGTGCAAGTACTTCTTATATGATGTTCGTTAATGTGTATTTATGTTTCTATGAAGACCTTGCAACCTAATTTTGTATCGGTAAGTGAGGCACAGAGGCACAATTCTGCACACTAGGTGTACCCGGCATAACATATGCCGATCTAGCAGATCTTAAAGGTTAGCAATTAAACATTGCTCTTTGTTTTCACCCTCTCCCGGGAATGCCTTGCTGTCTCTTGTTCCCCACCTTACTCTCTCTCTCCATTATGCCCTGCTCCTCTTTGCACTCCCTGCCTTACTGTGTCTGTTCCTTTCTGTGCACACTACACTCCCTCTCCTACTCATCTCATCCATCTCCTCTCCTTGTTGTCTCTCTGATTCCTCCTCCTACTCACCTTGCTGTCTCTCCTCCCCTCTCTTTGCACTCCCTTCTGCCCACTGTGCATGCTTCTCACCATTCCCTCCTCATCATCCACCTGTCTCCTCCTCCTTCTGTCTCTTTGCCTTCTCTCCCCTCCTTGTTGTCTCTCCTCCCCTCCTTGCTGTCTCTCTCTGTCTCCTCCCCTAGTTTTCCCTCTTTTTTTTTTTTAACCCTAATTGTTTCTCTCCCAAGGAGGCATTCCGGTTGTTGCTTAGCAACCCTGTAACAGCTGAATTTTTGGACAGAACCATACCCGATACATACATACATACATACATACATACATAAATACATACATATCTATCTATATCAAGTGCCTATATGGATTATCGCACCCATTCCAGCATTTACTTCCATTCACGTCAATGGGAGTTAACGCCGGAACTGATGCAATAACCGTTAACGGCACATGATCCATGTGTCTCAATGTGATTAGGCCATAGTGTTGAAAGAGCCTCCCCTTCTTCCTAATGATGAATCCAGCGTGTAGCCTACTGTACATGAATCTTCTACTTATCTAATTGTGGGTCCAAATACCTCCACCAAGGTTTGAAAGTCTTAGCTGACAAGGTTAAAATACAACCAGGGAGATTTGGGCAACTTATGGGGGTTGCCAATATCTATAGGAACCGCTCCAAGCAATCTCTAGCCAAGATCATGGACACCCTATAGGTGAACTCTGTCCTTCCCATAAAAAATAGTAATCATAATACAGAATTATATTCTCTGTTTCTTACCCGTTTAACGTTCTGTTCAAATTCCCAAGGTAAAAATATTTCGCATACATTTACAAATTCCTGATAAATGAAAATAGACCATCAAAAAAGGGTTATATTCAGACATAATATCTGAAAAATCCCGATGCAATTATAACTTTTAGTGCAATACAAAAAGAGTGATGCTATGAACCAGCAGGTACACAGCACGTCAACCTCTAGTTTAAAGCTTGTACTCATGAATCCCTTCAATAGCAAATGTTTCCTCAAAGAAAGCCTTCATCAGACAAACAAAATTAATTACAATTAAGAATGCCAGTGAATGGGACATAATTTCCTTGTTTCAGGCCAGCATTGTGTCTACATTCAATGCCAGACGGTAACAAAAACATCTGTCTTTTCTTATTTGTTTATTTCAGGCTTTGTGTATATACAATATACAGTATCCTGCATAAGACTGAAAAGGGAACAAAACAAATCTAGATTTACTGTATAACCAGTGCCTACCAGGTATGACGTGAATGATTCAAAGGCATAAAATGATCACTAAATTGTTCAACCACCCACTCACACCACCGGTGTGTGCTAAAAATTTAACCCAAAAGCAGGAGTGAATTAAAAAAAAATACAGCGATGCAGCTATGGTAACACATTGTATATGTAACCATGGGAAATAGTAGTTACAAGTGTATATACATGTACTGTACAATTGCTGAACGAAAAGGAAAAAAGGGGGAGCAAAGGATTAGATGGACCTATATTAACATTACTAAGATGACTTCATAGCCTATCTAGCTGTTTAATAAAGGTGGGGTGACGAAATGACAGTATATTGTAATCCAATACTCACACGGCCCTGTGTGAGCACATATGTGTAAGGGTATCTTGTTCCTGGTATCCACTTCTTAGCCCAAATGTTGTTCAGATGGAAGGGGGGGGTTTAGAAAAAATAATCATAAACTACTTACACGGCCATGTGTAAGCTCAATCCTGGGAGAGAATAATGTGGGGTTGTCTGATGGACCCGTCCGTGGTACTTCCCGTGGCAACGTATAATCAGCTGCTTGCGGGCAAAGTAATTGCTGGCGGTTCCCCTTCCCTCACACGTTCCAATCCTCCCCCCTCCCCGATTCAGGAAACGGGGATGCGTGGGGTAAAATGATAGCAGGGCGTCAGTTACAGTCTTCAATTAAATGAGCGTTTTATTAAACATTTAAACAGAACAAAAGACTCATAGAATAATGTTTAGAGCACCCCGTGGCACTCCGATCAGCGTGGCTGCAGGTCGCCTTCCAGCTGCGCTGTCTTCCGTATCCGGATTCAGAAGACAGCGCAGCTGGAAGGCGACCTGCAGCCACGCTGATCGGAGTGCCACGGGGTGCTCTAAACATTATTCTGTGAGTCTTTTGTTCTGTTTAAATGTTTAATAAAACGCTCATTTAATTGAAGACTGTAACTGACGCCCTGCTATCATTTTACCCCACGCATCCCCGTTTCCTGAATCGGGGAGGGGGGAGGATTGGAACGTGTGAGGGAAGGGGAACCGCCAGCAATTACTTTGCCCGCAAGCAGCTGATTATACGTTGCCACGGGAAGTACCACGGACGGGTCCATCAGACAACCCCACATTATTCTCTCCCAGGATTGAGCTTACACATGGCCGTGTAAGTAGTTTATGATTATTTTTTCTAAACCCCCCCCTTCCATCTGAACAACATTTGGGCTAAGAAGTGGATACCAGGAACAAGATACCCTTACACATATGTGCTCACACAGGGCCGTGTGAGTATTGGATTACAATATACTGTCATTTCGTCACCCCACCTTTATTAAACAGCTAGATAGGCTATGAAGTCATCTTAGTAATGTTAATATAGGTCCATCTAATCCTTTGCTCCCCCTTTTTTCCTTTTCGTTCTCCTATACCTTGAGGGTTTGGATACCCCTCTCTGGGGTCGAGCAGAGGAATTCATCGCAAGCCACGGATTGCATTGTGAAAGACTACATCCATTGGTTTTGGGATAAGTATTTCACTTTATTCTCTACCCTGTACTAATACCCTAAGGTAAGCGCCCGTTTTTTTTGCCTGCATTTCACTGTACAATTGCTGATGGGTTTTGTCCTGCGTTGGTCACACAGTACAGCCAGGGTCTCACCATTGATAACCACACATGGTATTTAATCAATATTTACCCCCCTCCCCCTCCCCCTTCTCAGCTCTAACGAATGCCACATCAGATGTCTCCCTATAGTGTATGATCAATCTCTCAGGCCATATAATGTAGATGGTGCAGGCTGGGCGGGTATGAAAGAAGGAAGAGAAAGGGCTTCAGGAACCTTTATAAAACAAAAAGCATGTTTACTGAACACCGTCCAAAACCCATGTTAAGACATAGACACAAAATGATGATGATACAAAACGCATGGCAAAATAGAAGCTTTGGGGAATCGTGATACCAGTATTAGAAGATGGGAGAGAAGTGTCCTGTTCCTGGTAGGTGATGCATGAGAACCTTCCAATTGGGCTGGGCTGGTCTGACATATCCAGGTTCCTGGTTCAGCAACTCTATGTGACATATGATGAACACCTCCATGTCCATGAACTTCCTGATCCTCTCTACAGGCGCACATAACTAAACTCCAAAATAATAAAAGTGAGATGACATAGCTAGCTGCAAAAACTGCATAGGAACCTATTTACAGGACATACATGAGAACTTCACCAAGAACTCTGACGAACTGCTTCAAGAGTATGGCCGTGGCTATCTATACTCACATACTCCCCATGACAACATCACTGGTGACACGGCAGAGTGGGAAGGGCAGGAACTAGTGATCCCACAGAGTTTACCCCTGCTATCAATAAAACCCCTTTAACCAGTTAGTAGCCAACCAAGAGGGAGCTACAAATAAAATAGTATGAGTATATAGTGATTATCTGTGGTATACAGCTACAGTAAAATGTCACTGAGGCTGATGAGTTTGTCTTAAATGGGACATAAACAGAGCCAGTGGGACATATGCCGGGATCAATCAAGCGTGTGCGTGGTATGGCATCTGATGGCATCTGATCCCGTGTTGACCACCATTCAAATCAATGGCAGTTAAAGCCAGATCGGTGAGCGATATCATGTACTGGAGCTGGATGAATTTTTGCCATTGTGTGGGTGAGACATCATGTGAAGGGAATGAGACACAAACTGAGACACATGGTAAGTGATACAGACATAGGAAACATCATACAGAAACAGAGTGGGGAGTACAGTGAGCAACTCACACAGGGTAAGTGACACACACACCAAGTGAGACACAATGAGAGTGGGATGCTGAATAAGCGAAGGTGATTCTCACTGCATTAGCCCCTCTACAAATTAGTGCGGCTCAGGGACTGAGGAAGGCTTGCAATACGTGAGTGAGACACTCCTACAGCAGAATAGGACCTTTCGGTGCGGCCATCCCGCCGCAGGGGACAGCTAGCCGCTGTCCGTTTCACCGTGAATTTAAGTGGTTAGAGGGTTTAGTGTTAGTATTTGGGGTTAACTTTAGGAATTTTAGGGTAAAGGGTTAACGGATAAAGGGCCCAATTGGGGGTAAGGGGTTAAAGGTTAACGTATGGGCTTAACGGGTTAGAGTACTAAGTTGAGAGTTTTAAGGGTAGGGAGTTAAGGTTAGGGACTTACCTTCGCAGTGAAATGGCCGGCGGCTAGCTTTACCCAGCGGCTGATTGGCTGCGACGTGATGGACGCACCAAAAAGTCCTAGGCCGCTCCTACAGAGTGATACACTACACCTCAGCGTGGCTCCTTAGCAAGGAGATATACTGTGATTAACAGTGTGTGCCAGAGGACCTTTCCTTTGGTTATGACATGAGCCTTCACGCTCCTCGCCCTTGTATTATATTTCTTGCGGTGTACAAGCCGCTCTGATCTGATTTGGTTGGTGTATGTGTGCAAATAGGCTCTGGCTTAATCACAGCTAGCAGGGGCTTTGTATGAGATTGTATTTACTTGCTGAGAAATCAATGAAATATTCATATCGTACAGTAGCCAGTATTTAACTTTACGTTAGGGGCCTTCTAGCAATCGTTAAGATCCCAAAACACAAATCACACTTTATCATGAGACTTAGAATAGAAGAAATGGAGCTTTAAGGGTCAAAACCCCTTAGGAACAAAGTGTACCAATGGCAGTGACATGATTAAGAGGTCACATCTGGGTTACTGATGCCTTTGTATCCGCACTTGACACCCACAAGTATTTTAAAATAATTATTTGGTGTTCTTACTATGTAAACATGCTGAGCTGAGACTTGGGGGAGGTTTGATGTTCCTCTGGCTGCTCCCTTGTGTCTGATGTCACTGTGTGTTCAGCAAGAGTTTGCACCAACAATGCCCCCTCTCTCCCCCTTACCTTATCTTTGTTTGCTCTCTGAAAAGTACGGGGTGGGTTAAGGGTAAAGAAAACCCTTGATCAACAAACACTTCCCCATTCAGAGTTCCCGACTCCTGAAGGAATTCAGCTTATAATGTATTCCCAAAAAAATGATATAAAACAGACACCTTTACTATTAGCATAGTAAGACTTGTTTAGGGAAGACTGTATGCTGTATTTTGTCTAGCCAGCTACGTGAGATTGCACCTTTTTATTATACCCGTACTGTAAGATCAATGTAGCTTAACCCTTTAAGTGACAAGTGGGCATGATACTGTGTATAGCTTCAAAGAGCAGTTGAGCATTTAAAAATTAGCTGCATTTAAAGAGGGCAGGGTGAAAGATCCTGAAATCCCAATTTACAAGGTCAATTTTACATGAGAAAAACAGGAAGTGTATTTTCAACATAGACCCTGTCACAACATTCCTCCATGGCACAGTGACATGGACAGGGGGTACTCATCTCTACCTCCTTTTCTTCCACTCCCCCTCCCCAATGCAGACAGAGCCAACCCTGACTCATGCATTGCTATGTTCTTGGCTATTTTCAGTATGTGAAGTGTGTTCCAGGCTCCTAGCCTCTATGGAACGCAAGGCTCGGTATTTAAATGATGGAAATATTTGTGTGGCTTAACCTTCTTCTCTGAAAAACAACACAAGCTTAACAAATTGGGGGGGGGGGGGGAGGAAGGAGAGGGAAGCAGACTCAGAGTTCCCAAGTCAATGTACATTGCAATTTTATTCAATATGCTCATTTGCAAAATTATCTTAAATTGCTAGATTTGAGAATGTCGAGACTATAAATAGGGGCACACATGTTTTGCTCTCTGTCTGGCGACAATTAGCTGAAAGCTTACTAATTTGGCGACGTGGTTAACCCTTTGAGGCTTGGCAAAATATTTAGCAGGGAATTGAATTTTGGGGGAGGGAGGGAAACACGTACAATTTTGCCAATACATTTTGGACAGTTTGACTGAGAGTGACTCAGGAATAAACAAGAAGTGCTTACGGTCAGTGTCACTGAATGTATCTCACCCAATGCCGGACTTACGCATAAGCTAACTAAGGTACAGCTTAGGGCCTCACAATATGAGGGGCCTCTAAAATATAAAAACATGTAGGCATTTCAAGTTTTAAAATCGGATGATAAATAAAGAAGATATGGGGGAAAATAAGATTTTCTATAAATATGGACATTTTCGTTCAAATATAATAAACATTTACCAATTCTAATACCTACTACTAGAAAATCTGATCATTTATCATTTGAAGACATCATCAATGACTTTGCTCTCCAAATATCCCCAAATTAAATGTTTTAGTATTAAAATGAATGTGATGCGCAAACACTGTTCAATTTAGCTTTACACCGCCATCTTTGTATGTAACAATGCTGGCATAATGCTTTCATTCATTGCAGTTTCATGTTTATATTTACAATGGGCCCTTCAGTCGGAACAATAAATCTATTTCTAATTTCTGGGACCTCTTAAACTTGACGTAGCATTGGGCCTCAGAAGGTGACATTCCGGCCCTGATCCAACCTATCGTAACACAGTGACACATTTGAATGTGACCCAACAAGCCCATGCATGATTAACATCATGTTGGAATACATCAATTAGTGCAACTACCAGCATTTTGGCCTTTAAATACAAAATAGACACATTACAATGTGTTTCCCCTTTACCATATACAATACTTGGTTTTATGATTTCCCTCTTCCCTGGCTTAGAATAGAATTTGCAGTGGAGACCCGAGCCTATATATAGCATCTGTCTGCATTCACAGTTTGTGCCTCCCAACCTGCCCTTTCCTTATAATGCAATGCACATTTACTATGGCAGAGCTCTGCAAATATACGTGCAGCTTATTATAATGTACAAGATGGATGGCACAATGACAAGGTGTGCCTCGGGGCATGTCATTATCACCTGTCATGCCTTCCAAATATTCCTTTTCTGTGATCTTCTTCCCCATTGGGAGAAATGGAATAGTCCTTACAGAGATGCATATTAATTGTTCAAAACAATTCAAACACATATCACAATTGGTTGTGCTTTTTTTAAAACCTTTCTTGGGTTGGTAAATACGAAAGTCATACAGCAGATGAGGAAAACCTTGAACTCTTGTGTTTAAGGGACAGCTGGAAATAGCTAAAGAAGTGAAGGAGTAATTAGACATTCACCCGGAGTAGGTTTAGTCCATTCATATAATTAATATAATATAATTAATAATGTCATTCTGTTTAAAGCTTCTTGTGAGCTTTTCAGTTGCACTGTGGTGGTGTTAAACTCACTTACCATAGAGAAGAGCCCTCTGTTCCTGTGACCTCTAAGTAGTCATATGCATCTTCTAACTGGAAGTCGGTGAAGACAAGGGCAATGGTATCTCCAAGCTCTGCTAGTATAGTCCAGGTACAGTCTGCGTTGTTATTATATTCCGAAGGGAAATAAGGGCTGGAGATGATGCCACTTTGACCTCTTAAAGTTCCTCCACATGCATCGTCAGCTGAAGAGAGAAGCAGGAAGGAAATTAGTACTTTTTGGGTTAATGGGGGTATTGCAGAAGAATTATGGGGTGGGAGAGGCTATTTGTCTAAGTCTCCCAGCAAGCACCAGATTCATTAACAAGGAGGAAAACCTATAAAAGTCATGCAAATATAATACCCAGAGAACCAGAGGGATAGCTTTTTTTTGGCTCCTGCCACCTGTAACCCACATTAAGGGTGCAGTCCCTCACAGCTGGTTTATGTGAAGGAAACTAAATTAAACGTAATATTCATCAGTCTGCTCCTGTTTCTTTGCAAGATCTCATTAGAAGCCACAGGGAGCCTATATACAAAGATTTTATTTTAAAAACATTTGGTGCATCACAATTTCAGTGCTACAAACGCAAACAACCCTTCATAAAATGTGTCGTATACATGATGACTTTATAGATATGACCATATGTTGCTTACATTGTTTTTATGCATTACCTGCAGTAATGTGGAATACAATTTATACAATTAAACTGAAAACAGAATTGTGTGTGTTTTTTTATATGTATAACTACTATTAGGAAATATAAATATTTAGTGTAATAATACTTAGAATAGCCAAACTTTCAAAATAACACGTTGTTAACCTACAGTATATATTGTAACAGCTGTGCTGCGTCAAATACATTTTTGGTTAATACATAGCAACATAATTTTGAGAACACTATTAACAGACTTTCTAGGGTTGACAAAAAGTTGAACTTGGCGGACGATTTTGATGCAACTCCTCATTTTTTAGGAGCACACGAAGATTATTTTTTACTATATACCATCAACATCTGTATGCCAAGTGCAATCCATATCTTTGCGGCCCAATTTTTTAAATAATTTTGACACTTTTGGTGCAGTTTGAGACATTTCAGGTTATTACATAGGTGCACATTTACAGTACATTTCCATGCGGCAATTGTGCACCAAAAAGCCGCTGGCGACACTTAGTACAGAGACCTCATATTGTGTGAAAGAGAAGGCAGGGATTTTCTTTTTTGAGTTACTCTATATGAAAAAAAATATATAATGTAATATGTAATTACACAACCCTGCTACATCTCTAAAGCTACTGACTGGTCATTGCCGGTAGTTATAAGGGTTGGCTGCTGTATCAGGAAGATTCTACAGTATGGCTGCCATTTCCTCTCCCAGAATCCCCTGCTGGTCTTATGCTCACTGTTACAGCAGCAAAACTTGAACTCTTATGTGGTTTTTAAAAAAAAATAAGTCAATCAGTTCTGTTGCATTAGATAATACTGACTGTTTCTTTTGTTTGTTTTTTTTGTTCAGCTCTTAATGCAATTTTTAATCAGTTTTAAAGCATCCTTTGATTTCTATAGCAGGTTTTAACCCACTTCCCAAGCAGTGCAACATCTTTGCAACACTTTCCTGTTTGGGATAACTTGTTGCAAATATTCCCAGCAGTTTGAGCTGGGACAATAGTTATTTTGTAATATAAGGATACATTGTAGCTGCTGAGTTAGACGGACCGAAGCAACTATTATGTTAGGCCATTGTTTTTGCAACCAGGGTTCCTAGGACCCCTTGGGATCCCCGGGCATCCCTAAAGGGTTCCCAGCAATTGTATGGTCATTTGAAAATTGTATCAAATACAGAATAGAACAGTGTATTGGTGCATCACCATGAATAGTCCATAAATATTCAATTAATTCCAATAGTAGATCCAAACTTCAGGACATAGAGTATATTGGCATAACATCTCAGGGTGAGAGACTGGAGGCCTGGTGGTGCCCACGCGGGTACCCCAAAATAGGTCTCCTAATGAAGTGTACTCAACCCCGAGGAATAACTCAAATAAGTCCAGCAATGGATGGTAAAAAATATAATGGGCTGCAGCCCTTTACCTTCCTTTCTGGTGTCCTTGGTTAGTGGATCAGTTCCAGCGTGCCGTCCTCTGAAGATAGTCACAAGCAGCAAGGGATGAAGAGTAGCACAGCAGCGACTTGAGAAAGTCCTTTACGGACGAAACGCGTAGGTGCGTTCCTGCCATTGTATTTTTCTCTACTGACCAATAAAATACTATTTTTATAACTTATCCCCATTTGGAGTTACCCTCATTTTTTGGCGCTACACTAGCTGGAAGCTGCTGGGAATCGCTGCTGTGCTCCTCTTCATCCCTTGCTGCTTATCAAATACAGAAGAATTTACAATGCATCTGATCACAGAGTTGTTATTAGAGAGGGTTGGGGGTTCCTCAGAATTTCAATTAGGGGTCCTTAACCAAAAAAAGGTTGGAAACAACCGTATTATACACACAATCAGGATTTTTACAGATTTATAACAGGAGACCAAACAATTGCTAGTTTCGGTAGGAATGTAGAATTATACATTGTCACATGCTTTACATATAAAAATAATTTAAAAAAAGAAAGGGGAAAAAAAGTTGGAAAGTAGTATTGCTGCTTTAATTAGCCCCTACTCTGAGGACTGACATCATCGGCCTGGAGTTAAAGCTTCAGTTGGTTCTAATCTGCCATGTTGCATTATTCCGGGAGCGACTTCCTCCCACTTTGAAAGGTTCTAGGAACTTAAGTTTAAGAGGGGGTTGTATATAGTATTAAAAGTATCTATGCTGGTATCCGGAGGGGGACACATGGCATGACAAGGTCAGCAGTACTCCATTCTAAGTGACCACTAATGTTTCTTAGGCTGCGTCCCCAGTAAGGCGTGCGCTGCGCGTACAAGCACCGCCCCTCAATGAGGCCGGGCCCACTACTTACCTTGGCGCGGATTTAGCAGCCGCGCTATTCTACCAGTTTTTGCAAAGACAGGAAAACTGTCTTTACAACTTGCGACGTAGGGGTGGCCACGCCCCCACCGGCGGTCCAGCCAATGAGGGCAAACCAGCTGCATGAGGTCATGCGCGCACTTGCTGCAGTTCAGTGCAGACTGGGACCGCAGCCTAAGGACTGTTTCCCAACTAGAAGTAGCACTAAACAGTTACAAGTTTGCAATTATACCCAGTGTGCACTGCTTCACATGGCAAGGTAACCAAGCCATGCACTGTCAAACAATCCCTCCCAGAAACCCTAGCCCATATTCAATAGGCAGTGAAGCTTCCTCCCCTTCTATGTGATATTTTAATCCCCATTCATGCTTCCCCAACAAGTAGAAGACAGCTTCACAGCATGTTGAATATCAGCTTTGTGTTACAGTTGCAGCAGGTGTCAGTGAGACACCGTATCAATAAGTCACAGGCTGTATCATGCTCTTAATAGACTGTTCTCAGTGAGCTATCAGAGTAATGTTTCCATTTTTTGTTAACCTTGAATTTAAATGTAGGGCATGGTTAAGCAGCCCTCCTCTGGAATGGCAGGTGTAATGTTTCACGGCAGTGACCCTTTGCGTTCACATTTTTACCCTTCCAATAGTCATCATTTTTCAACATCTTGATTCTGCGTTTCGCCAAACACTTGCTTGGATCCTATTCTTTTTAGCGATATGCTTAATTGCACCATTTGTCTTGCAAATATAGAGTAACCACGAGTTATGGAATTTGGAAGGGTTAGGAGGGAGGACAATTGACAGGTGAAATTATCTGTCATGGTAAATTTACACTGGGGGCCGATTTCACCCTCTCAGAGACTCAAGGGGCCAGCAATGCACAAACTATTTACATTAGCTGCTGTACCGCTAAGGTTATATACAACTTGCATCAAGTGCCAGTACGGGTTATTGCACCTGTTCCAGCGTTAACTCCCTGTGACCTGAACGGGTTCGATAACCTGTACCAGGACTTAATGCATGTACCCTGTACAGAGTTAGGCCTGGGACCCGCTGCGCTCGTTGGCGCGGGCGGCAATGTAGCGAGTTCCCCACCAGCAGGGGAATCCTCGCGAGCCGGTCCCGGTCCCCACTGGCTGCACAGCTGACTACACGCTGTGGCGCGTCAGCCACTAGGAGACACCACAGAATGGTGTTTCCTAGCGTTGACGCGTCACGTGGTGTGGCTGTGAGCCAATGGGGAGGGGAGGCTGCGGGAGGAGGAGAGGCTTCGGGGAGCGGGGAGGAGTGTGGAGTGAAAGCAGCGTGAGTGCCTCTCTGTGTGTGTGTCTGAGTGCGTGAGTACCTGCCTGTGTGTGTGTGTGTGTATGTGTGTGCCTGTCTGTGTGCGTGCCTGTCTCTGTCTGTGTGTGTGTGTGTGTATGAGTGCGTGCGTGCCTGTCTCTGTCTGTGTGTGTGTGTGTGTGTGTGTGTATGAGTGCGTGAGTGCCTGCGTGCGTGTGTGTGTGCTTTTTTTACTTACCTGCAGCCCGTGGCAGCCCGTGGAGGGAGGGGGGGGAAGAGTAGCGGGTCCCTCCGCTCAAGCCACGCCCCCCCCTCCCTGTCAATCCTCCAACTCCCGCCCACCTCCCGCTCCGGCCTCTCACGTCATGGCCGCGCCCCCTCACGTCATGGCCGCGCCCCCCCCGACCCGTTTGGCCACGCCCCCCCCGCTCCGAGAAAAGTATCCTGTAGACCGCAGATCGCGGTACAGCGAGTTGCACGCGCCGCCGGCAAGCAAGCCAGCCGTGCGGACGCGTGCAACGGGACCTTAGCCTTAGAGGTAAACACACAGATACCAATAAGCTCTGAGAAACCCCTACCATTACCACATAATATATATATGTATATAAGTGTCAAAAGGAGTGCTAGTGGGCGTGGCTAAATGTATATAACAAAAAACAGACAAAGATGCCCAAAGCTACTTCCAATGTGACAAAAATACACAGTGCAATATCTATACATTCTCTTGAAAAAAGGGTCATTTAGTTTAACCCTTTGGCCAAAGCATCTTAAGCCTGCTGCCACTTACAAGGCATGACTGTAGCAGGTCCTAACACTCACGTGGGTTAAAATTCTTATTAACCTGTATAATTACAAGAAGAATGATCACATTGGATCTGTCGTAACCTGAGGAAGCCACACACTCTTTTTGGCGAAACGCGTAGAGTGGTAGCCGTCCTGAGAGGAGAGAGGAGAGAGGAGAGATTGCCATACAGATACTCACATAACCGCGACCGGAAGTGACGTATCGGGACGGAGCGGAAGTGACGCATCGGCGGAGAGGGAGGCAGAATCATCCACCCGAGAGGCAGCTCCAAGCGCAGTGCTTGCTAACATCAGCTAATGGGAGCCCAACAACCCACATAAGAGGGAGCCCACGAGGGGAGAAAGGCCTGGAAGACGTCGTCCACCGCCGGAGCTACAGAGTCCCAGAGATAGGTGAATTGCACCAAGTCACATCAGAGGAGGCGGGTGAGCCTGAAGTTAACAAACTCTTCTCTCCTTGATCACAATGATTGTGATACATGCTTAAAATACTTGTTTTTATTGTAAGTGTTCATTTTTTAACCCTATAAAGTCGAGTTTTATACTGTACTGGTCTGCACTATGGTTATCATTTCTTTTACATACACATTGTTGCTGAGCTGAGAATTGGAGACCCCATCACTGAGTGGAGAAAACCTTTCTAGCAGAGACTATTGTGTGTCAAAACCGCTTGATTTAAACTTACATCTTGTAAGTAGGCATCACATACGAGCCAAGACAAAACATAGAATTTTTACACAATTTTAAAACTGTCTACACTTAGATTGTTTTCTTGTCTTTTTTGTTCTATTTCCCTCCATGCTCCCCCTGGATTACAACTGGAGAGTAACCTGGCATAATGAAACTGACCTGCCAACTTGGAAAGTGGGGAGGGGCAAGCTTAAACCTTGGTGGGGAGGGGCCGCTGCACACAGTTAATAAACACACAGATACCCAACAAGCTCTGAGAAACCCCTATCATTACCACATTATATATGTGTGTGTGTGTGTGTGTGTGTGTGTGTGTGTGTGTGTGTGTGTGTGTGTGTGTGTGTGTGTGTGTGTGTGTGTGTGTGTCAAAAGGAGTGCTAGTGGGCGTGGCTAAATGTATACCACAAAAAACTGAGTTAGAGGTATCTCTTCTAAATCCTCCCTCTCCTTAACCCCTTCTGTTCTGCTGGGACAAAGGCAGGAGAATGGAATGATATTTAGTAGAGGTGTGAATTTCCTTTTTGAGAAAGCGAAATGTACAGTTTGTCAAGGGTAGGGGTCACTGATGTTACGCACTATGCGACCGATACCTCACCGCATAGACCAGTAACTGGCGGCCTGCCGGCGGGACTCTTGGAGCATTCAAGCAGTTTTCTGGTCACAGGAATAGCCAAGCCGAAGCTGTTCTCCCCTTCTTCTATTTCTCCACCTTCAACCTTTAAATCTGGTCCAATCGCTAGCAACTACATGTCCCAGTGGTGCGCACATCCAGCGGAATACCACAGACGGGTGTTGGACACTTTCCGTAAGGAGCATTAACTTCCTATGCTCATCTATTCAGCCATTGCTTGGTGGATTAACACTAACCAGTCTCCTGTGTAAGGAGTATTAGCCTTGCATACCCTAGTTCTGTGTAAGCTCACATGGCACTATAGCTAATCATTGTCTCCCCTCATTCATTCCCATAGGGGAGCACAACAGAGATCTCTCTACTAACAGACACATCCAGCGTCTATTGATATAAGCAGGAACATACTTATTATTTCTTGACCCCGGTAGTAGAGTTTAGAGTATTTTATACTCGCAGGGAGTGGTACCGTTACCCTGCTGTAAACCCCTATGCTGCACATATCCATGGTACAAGTGGGGTAGCACTTTGGCTAACTATCAATGATCTATAAATGGAAGTAAAGGCGTTTTGTAGATCTGGGCCTCAGACTGCATTGATGGAGGGAGTGTATGTGTATCCTCCCTGCGCTATCCTTAACACAAAAAGCTGCTACCCCGCATACCCCTGCAGTATAGAATTATGGTATTGAATCTGCTGAGCCGCCCCGTGAGGCTACATTCAGATCTGCTTGCCATCCGCAGCCAAGAAAACATGATCAGGAATGCTGTGTCCCCACTCTGCATTTACCCAGCAAGGACACAGCCTCCCTGCGCCTCTGTGTATGAGCATGAAATAAAAGCAACTCTCGCTTTCTATACAAGGGCAGCTTCTGAAAACTCACACGCTGCACTTTGTGCGCCATTCACTCACTTTGGGACTCATTTAACCCTTTGTGGCCAAATAGGCCTGAAATGTGGTGTTTTACCGTCTACTCTGGCCGTGAAAAGGTTAACAGAAAGCTGTGATACTCATAATTTAGTTTCCTAACTCACCTAACTTACTAATGCTACCTATTATTATTACTAACTACTAATTAATATTACTTTATTAAACCTCTGTAATTTGTGTGAATGTCTGTAAATTAAACTATACAGTGTTAAATGTACATAAATATGTTATACCTGTTTAGATGTATTTATTGTAATATTTACTAACCAAATACTTATTTACTATATATATATATATATATATATATATAACACACACACACACACACACACACACACACACACACACACACACACACACACACACACACACACACACACACACACACACACACCTCCTAATAGTCATTAGCATGTCTAAACAAGTGCACGCTACATAGCAATCACATAAAATATACATTAACCTAACCCAAGGGTCGAAGCAATAAAAGAAGCCCCACATCACGGGCAAGTAAAAAAAAAAAGAAAATGTCCATGCTTTAAACCCCCTACTAAACCAGAAGTGCTTCATTACAAAAGCCAGCGAAACAGAGACGTCATGCAGGGCGCCCTCCATTGCCCAGTAATCCAAGTAATTGTATACAAACAGTGAGGAATAATACTCAACAAGAATTACTTCAAGTTCGAGAACTTTTTTTGTTCAATTAATGGTACCTGCGATGGGGTCCAATATGGCCACATTATATGCAAATTTGTTCATGGACTATTACAAACGTAGCCATATTCTGTCCAACATAATCTATTCTAAATTTATTGTCACATATAAAAGATATATTGATGACCATTTCATGTTTTGGAAGGGACCTGAAAAACTGCTGCTCAATGTCATTTACTTTTTAAATGTACTTCCCTCGACTATCAGATTTAAACTTAATTTCAGTGTGACTGAAATTAACTTTTTGGATCCTGTTATTTATAAACAGGATGGGGCATTGTTGTCTAAGATCCACCATGAACATACAGAAACACATTATTATTATTAGCGTCCAGCAACCACCCTACCCCACTTAAACAAGGCCTTCCATATTCACAAATGTTAAGGCTACGTAGAGTGACTAGTGATCCGACCAAAGTTGATATGGCATTATGCAATATGGGACAGATATTTCTAGACCGAGGCAATGACCCAGAGGAGATTGAGTCAGCCCTTTATAGGGTACAGCTGGAAGATAGGGATTCGTTACTGACAACTAGGATGGAAAGAGTGACGCAATCATTTTTGCTTTATTAGTTCATTTAGCATGGCATCTGGTTAGATTAAAAACGGGATATTAAGACATTGGCATGTGTTGGCAGCTGACTAGCTAATAGGTAATCAATGTGTTAAACCACACCTCTTTTGTCAACCCTATTGGTAAATATGTAGCCCCGGCCCATTGGCTTACGAAGATACCAGAAGTATATAAATGTCACCTGTGTATCGGTTGCCAATTTCTTTTGATAGGAAATTCCTATGCACATCAACTATCCGTATGATGGCACCAAACAGAAAATCAGACACTATATGAGCTGTGAGACCCGCTATGTCGTATATTTTATCAGATGTCCATGTGGACTTTACTATATGGGCAAAACTACAAGGATGCTGAAGGAACAGATTAATCTGCCATTCAGCCCTATGCAAGGCATTGGCCCTGTACAGAAATCATAGATGATCTAACGTTTCAGCCCGTGGCGCTGACATTTTCTTTTTCTTTCTTTAAATATATAATTTTAAGAAGTATAGTTAATATCCCATATGAATTAATGTATAATATATTAAACTAGCTGAGAGACCCGGCGTTGCCCGGGATGTAAATGCGTAATAGGTAGTATTATTTATAAATCGTGGAACAATAGGTGACTATTTGTTGGAAAGGTTGGATAATAATGTTGAAAAGAAAGATGGAAGAAAATGTAATACGATGTTGTATAAAAATGGTTTATTGTAAACACACCACAGTACAATGTATATTTTGGTGACATAAGTGATGTGAAAATGTGAGGCGTGTGTCCTGCTAGGGTGTGAGCGGGTGTGAGGCGGCAGGTGGGTGTTCAGTACGGGTGGCGCATGGGTAGTGAGTGCTGGCTGTGGGTCGGGGTCCTGCTAGGGTGTGAGGCGGCGGGTGTGTGGCGAGTGCGGGTGACAGCTGGTCAGTGATATTGTTGCGTAGGGGCAGGATGCGGCAGGTGTGTGTCGAGTGTGTGGGGTGGGTGAGAGGCGGCGGGTGTGTGTCGAGTGTGGCGGGTGTCTGTTGAGTGCATGCGGCGGCTGTGTGGCGCAGGGGTGTGAGCGGTGGGCGGGTGAAAGGCAGAAGTGCGGGTGGGCGAAAGGCAGAGGCAGGAGGGCGGACGAAAGGCATTGAAGGAGGGGAGGTGAGGTCGGAGGGGTGGTGGGGGGAGGTGAAGGGGGGCGGAGGGGAGGTGAGGAGGATGGGTGGTGAGGGGAGGTGAAAGGGGGGGCGGAGGGGAGGTGAAGGGGGGGCGGAGGGGAGGTGAAGGCGGGGCGGAGGTGAAGGGGGGGTGGAGGGGGTAGGTGGGAAGGGTGGAGGTGGGGGGCTGGGGGGGAGGGGGGAGGTGAAGGGGGGGTGAGGGTAGATGAAGGGGGGGTGGAGGGGAGGTGAAGGGGGGTGGTAAGGGGGGGAGGTGGTGGGAAGGGGGGGAGGTGGAGGGAAGGGAAGTGGAGTGAGGGGTGGGTGAGGGGAAGTGGAGTGAGGGGTGGGTGAGGGGAAGTGGAGTGAGGGGTGGGTGAGGGGAGGTGAAGGCCGTTCCCTCACCAGTCCGGCAGCTCCCACGTGAATCTGAGGCGGGAGGCAGCGTGTTGTGGCCGCTCCCCCGCTGTGTCCCTGGCGCTCGCTCGCTCACTCCGCTCCCCTGCTGACTGTAGCGGCGCCGGGGGGGGGGGGGGGGGTGGAGGGGAAGTGAGTGAGGAAAGGTGAAGGGGGGTGAGGGGAGGTGAAGGCCGCTCACTCACCCGTCCGGCTGCTCCCTCACCCGTCCGGCAGCTCCCTCACCCGTCCGGCAGCTCCCTCACCCGTCCGGCAGCTCCCTCACCCGTCCGGCAGCTCCCACGTGGAGGAGGGGGGGGGGGGTGAAAGCGCGGGAAACAGGGAGAGGCGGAGGAAGAGGCGGAGCCTCCGGGACCGGTGGGGAAGAGAGCGGGAGATGTGCTGCTAACACTGTGAGCCCCGCTAATGTATGTAACACCGTGTGTGTGTGTGTGTGTGTGTGTGTGTGTGTGTGTGTGTGTGTGTGTGTGTGTGTGTGTGTGTGTGTGTGTGTGGTGTGTGTGTGTGTGTGTGTGTAGTGATGTGTAGTGATGTGTGTGTGTGTGTGTGTGTGTATAGTGATGTGTGTGTGTGTATAGTGATGTGTGTGTGTGTGTGTATAGTGATGTGTGTGTGTGTGTGTATAGTGATGTGTGTGTGTGTGTGTGTGTGTGTATAGTGATGTGTGTGTGTGTGTGTGTGTATAGTGATGTGTGTGTGTGTGTATAGTGATGTGTGTGTGTGTGTATAGTGATGTGTGTGTGTGTGTATAGTGATGTGTGTGTGTGTGTGTGTGTGTGTGTGTACTCCGCCTCAGGCCAATGAGAGGTGTGCGGGGGCGGGCGGCCCAAGGGAGCAATCTCATTGGCCTGGCCCAAGGTCCAATGAGATTGCCGCTAGGGACACGAGGAGGGGCACAGGGAGACACATACAGACCCGGACACATAGGACACTTTCAGAAATATATAGTAGATAAGCGGAGTGCCCACGTGGACTCCAGTACGGCGGACGAACATGTAGACCACTTAAAAGGAGACTGTGGGAACATATTAATAATATTAAAAAAGGTTTGCAAACCCATAGTGTCTCCAATCATTTTAGATTGGTCCATGAACAGAAACCATTGGCTTAAAATGTATGGGGATTGATGTCCTAAGCCGAATTGAAGAGGAGGGAACAGAATCATCCAGATATCCAGCAGGGAAACTTTCTGGATATATCAATTGAAGACACTGTTGCCTCAGGGGTTAAACCTGGAGTTTGATCTGGGTTAATTCCTGAGAGACTAGAAAAACCTGTGGCGCTGTATCCTCTCTCAGTCTGTTACCCTGTAATAACATTTAAAATTGGTCTTCCATCATTGAGTGATCGGTGGATGAAACAAAATGTGTAATTTATCTGAGATTAGCTCAGAGTATAATCCCAAGGATTTATTGTCCACATCACTCTGTGGAAATATATATTTTAATCATTTTAAAATTTGAATTGATAGTACTCATGTATCTTTTATTTATTTTATTTATATATATATATATCTCCCTATCAGTCTTAGTGTATGAGTATATTATAATGTCCATATAGTATGTGTCTAGCACTGATTACATCAATGAAGATATAAATTGTTGAGGTTTTATATATGATTATTTATTGGCTGAGATGATCTGTTTTGAATACATCAGGCAGTTAGGTATTCTAGATGCATTACCTACTCACAATTGAATCATAATACAAAACATCTGCATACAGGCTGGGCAAGCAATTGAAAGCATCATTTTACCATCAGTATTTGTGTAGTGATTGGATAGTAACAACTATTTAGTGAAGGGAGTTCCCTCCCATTAATTAGCATACCCCTGAGGAAGTGAGACGTCTCTCACGAAACATGCTGGGTTGAGTTACTTTATTCTCACATTTCGTTCTGAATCCACCTTTAATACCTAGCTGCCTGCGGGCTTGTGTTTTGGGGGGTGTATATCTTATGAATGTGGACTGACAGTGGACTGTTGTTTGCGGTTTGCTGATCGAGCACTGTGGGTGTGTTGCCTCATCGCCGCGTCACTGAAGCAGCCAACTAGGAAGCAGCACCAGGAGATTCCCTGCACGTGGGCTTCCAAACAGAGATTCGGAGCAGACTGCATTCATAGCCTAAGCGTGGGTATCGGCCGTTCCAGAGAGAGCATACCCCAAAGGGCCCCACAACCAGGCTTAAAAGGTTGAAACGCGTTGAAAGTGAGGAACAATTCATGAGTTTTATTCCATGTGTTTGTTTTTATGTATGTAACAGGTATTCCCTGTGAATACAGACTGCTGTGTATACCTGTGTGGCTCTCAGGAGCCTAAGCCTCCGCTCGGGGAGCCTGGGGTACATACATTTAACATAATCTCGTGGTGCAACGCCTCCACCTGCGATGGCTCCCGCCAGAGGAGGAGTGATTCCTCGCAGGACAAATATATATATATATATATATATCACTCCACTCACCGCATGTAAAATAACCAATGACTTTACTGTAGCAATACTTATTCATATATCAACAGGTATCCCTCTCTAGAGGAGACACTAACTACTGCGTCTCGCAGGACGCTCCCACCTGCACCGGGTGATCCCACCCCGTGTCCAGTAACCCCACTCAATATGTCCCGCACCCTTAAAGGGAGATGATATGTGCGACTGCGCAGCCACTAGTCCCGTATGAATATAATATATATGTAGGATCGTTGGTGCACTTGGTGATGGTTACCTGCCGAGCACTCCAGTGCCCGGGCCTGCCAAGGAGCTTCACAAAGGATCCGAAGGCTGACGAATACAGGAACTACCGTCCGGGGCGATCCCACCCGGATGGCTGCTGCAGCGGCAGCGGAGGTCTGAGCCCAAACCTCTGGATGGACGCGCAGCGTCCGCTATGTCCCTAACTGACTCTGGGTAGTAAGGGACAGGGTCCCTAACCTGGGGCCTGTCCCTACAACACTCAAAACTACTGGTGACTCAGGGCTATCTGGGGCCTAGGGGGCTGCTGGCCTAGTGCAGGGAGTCACTGACTCCTGCACCCTACCTCCTTCCCCTAGCTGCTCCTGATGCCGACTAATGTGCTCCAAACCCTGCGAAAAGTATCTATTCTCCTCTGCAGGGAGATGCTGTAGCCCTATTGGCTCCCTGGGGTCACGTGGGGCGCTCCTGAGGCTCATGGGAGATGTAGTCCCTGCTGTGAGCCCTCTGCTGATTGGCCGTGCCTTTCGCGCGATCACTGCGCATGCGCGAGCACTCTAGGGGCCGCCGCTGCTACCTGCCGCACTGCGCATGCGCGAGGATCGATATGGCGGCGCCCTACCTTGTCGGGCCGCCGCTGAGTCTCCGGCGCACTGGAGCACTCCCTGCACGACCCCCACCCTCCAGAACCTCCGGCGGGTCTGCCGCTTGGCGCCGGCAGCACTCGCCATTGCTCCTGGCACGGAGGTAACGAGGGGGGGGGTCGCCGAGCAGAGGGGGACCCGGCTACATGTACAATATTAAATCTTAGTATATAGCAGTGCTGTGCTATGTTTTCATTTTTTCCCCCTTATATATCACTGCTGGGATATTTCTATTTGCTGAGTGGTTTCAACAACATCGTTCAGCTAGACTTTTATAAGTGTTTTTCCGTCTTGTACCATTCACGGTGTATATTTTAAGTATTAATGGACAAAGAGTTAATTATCCATTGAGATCCACTCTAAGTGTGTATAGGTGTATATGTTTGGTAGTGGTGTGTTCACAAATGACTGCCAGTCACCAGTTATTCTATTTAATTTGGTGCACCTATTATATGCTTTTGGTAAATTACACAGAGGTGGTTTTTGTCCTTTTAAATTGTGTAATACCTCATTATTGTTCCCTACACTTTTTGATTTTCCATTTCTTCATGAACTGCATTGTGCAAGAGTAACAAGTACCAGCGCCCAGGAGGCAAAGACTGTTCATATGGGATTTGGATAACCCCAGAGGCTGCAGGACTTTTTGTTTGCAAGTAGACACTCTATACTTGTAATATATTGGTATATAATAATTGTCTGACTGTTTACATTTCATCAGGTTGTTTTTGTGAACAATATTTATATATTTGGTTGTCAAAGGACATAGCGCTATAGTTATGTATTTGTTCCATATGAATTAATGTGCTTATTTCACAGATATCCACCATTACACTGGGATATGTCATCTACATCAGGGGTGCGTGGCAGTTACAGAGGCCTCGCACGTGTAACGAAGTCATTTAAATTAAATGGCGGGGGAGTGGCGAAAGCCTCTGTAACTTCACTTACCTTGGCTCAGATGGCTTCTGGCGACGCGGCATCACGTGACACCGCTTTGCCATGGCGTCGTGATAGAACGCCGGCGCCAAAGAGGGGGGCGTGAGGGGGGGGAGAGCCGGCAGGGGGGTGCAGGGGAAAAAGATTGCGCACCCCTGATCTATATGATAACCTTTACAGAATATTTTTCAGAATAATGTAAGATTTAATTGGAAATGTAACAAGACAGCATCAAAGAGAGCTACAGATGATACAAGGTTTCTGAACATAGCAGGCACAAGACATATGGTTCCCCCGAGTATCCGAGCTCTGGATACTGGAATACACTTATTAAGCAGACAGGTTTGTGCTGCACTTAGTACTCCTCACATTTGTCTGCTTTCCATCCACATGTGCACATAAAAGAGGGCCAGTGTTTAACCTAGAGCTCCCACAGGGAGATAAGGGCTTTACACAGCAAAGTGTTATAGGGTTGCGCCGTTTTTCGTTCACTACTCCAATACATGAGCCGTTGGCAGCACTTTGCGGAGACTTACTCACAAGGGGTTATACCTTTACAAGGGGTGTGAAAACACAAACTAAGTTCCCTGTTCAACATGCTTTAGTCTTCTCTGTGCTACAGAGAAGTTGAGTTCTATTCAAGTAAATGTGATGCATATCTTCTCCAGCATATGGAAGACTGTTTTTCACGCCATGATAAATAAAGGGCAGTAAAAGCTAGCTGAAACGCAACTTGCTAACGCATAGAATTCCATGTATGATCCAGTCTTAAAGGTCATACATATTTCAATTAGAAACATAGCAGCCTATTCATTAATCTTCGATAAGTGACTTAACGATAGTTTTGAGCATTTTTCTACTGAGTTTGCAAGCATAGCTATTCAGAAAGCTTCGATAACATGCCAAACTCACTGGAAAACTGCTTCTTCCTGATCGGTAGCGCTCTCGCTATCTCAACCCGAGCGGTAGCTCCACAAATGCTCAAAGTTGCATTGAGCTATTCAGGTAGCTTTGATATGCACATTGTGGCTGCAACTCGCAGGTTGTGATGTGACTCTGAAGAAAATAATGTATTCTTACTATATCGGATTGAAGCTGGGTGTCTTCGGAACTGACGTGCATTAATATCAGCATCTGGACATTTAGCGGCTAACTACTAAGGTAATGAAGGGGTTAAATATCAGTGCCCGGTTTGTTGGGGGTGGAGGGAGTGGGTGAAGGTTGTATTTGGCCCGTGGTGGGTGTTTAGGCCTCCCGGGAGGGTTGCGGGAGGAGTTAACCTCTTAATTACGTTGGTAGGTTTAAACACCCACCACGGGCCAAATACCACCTTCACCCACCCCCTCTACCCGCAATAAACATCAAAATACAATACAACTATCAATTCTATCCAATACACCCATTAGTTGCCAGTGTGGTTGCCTATGCCCTCAATCGAAGCAAAGATAACCCCAATGGCAATGAATGGGCACACACTACTACCCACCCTCTCTACCCCCAACAACAGTAATGGGCAAAATCCCTGTTATCCAAATCTGGATAATAGCGCATTTGCCCATTAAAAATAAAACAGTACCCAACCAGGGTGTCTCCCTGCATTGTTTAAATCTCCCATGTCACGTGACCGGGTCATTGAAACTTTGCGGGGATACCGGCACCCAATACCAGGATCTCTAACTCGGGAAGCATGGGGTCCCCTGGGCTGAAATTCATGCGATTCAGCTCAGGAGACCCCCTGCTTCAATAACGTATTATTACAATAAAATCAAAACAGTGCGATCACCTGTAAGAGCTGCACAGACTGCGGCCATATCGCACGGGCAGAACTTAGAAACAGACCGGGCTAAAAGCGCTGCTATCCCGAGCGGTATGACATTTTCCTACCGAGCGGTTTCTGACTTGCGATAACTCTTTCTGAATACCGTGATAACACAAGTGTCAGCCCGTGAGGTAGGGTCATTCCAAAACGTTCAATTTGGCAGTGATAACATCGAAGCTACCTGAATAGGCCTCATAGAATTTGAGAGCAAAAGAACCACTTGGCCCACTTTGTCTGCCCATTATCACCAGCTGTGAAATTCTCAGACTATAAGGTCCTTTGGTTTCTTTCATATTTAACATCCCCTTTTACTTTATCTCAATCATGTTCCATGAATCCACCACCATTTCAGGGGAGATTTCCTCATATTTCCCCTGAGCCTCCCACCCTCCTACATTAGAGCAAGACCTCTTGTTCTAGCACGTCTCTTTCCATGGACATGTTGCATGCACATTTTCCAGGGCTGCAATATCTATTTTGGCAACACAGGGAAGGAAGTAAAAAGCAAATACTGTAAACGGGAGAGTAATCTGAATGCTATCCTGGTTTACGGAACCCTTGTGATAAGATAAAGTTTCCATGCCCCCATCTTATCTGAGATGCAATTCATTATGGGTACAGGATAAGGAAATGGCCAAGGCAGAGACAAGGGTAGTAAAACCCATCCTACATTTCAGGTCAGGTAAATGTCAAAATCATTTACAATACTTATAGTACGCATTAAACCCATTACATTGTTCTTTTACTTGGGTCCTGCAAAGGATTTCACCTTAACCCAATCGGTTGCTGGCAGGGAAAGGGTTAATACATTGCATTAGATGCGATTTTGATAGTGACTCTTTCATCTCCACTGACACATTCTATAACACCGACAGTTCAGCTTTGCACACTATGTAAACGTGTCCCTTGCATGGACTGTACCTCTGCAGGAGGGGAGAGGAAAGTCCCACGAGGCGCTGTTTTCAGAGCCGGACACACAGGTGAGCAGGGCGTGCCCCTCCAGGATGAACCCTATGTTGCAGCTGTACCTGGCCTTGTCCCCCACGTTAAAAGTTGTTCCCTGCTGCACCCCGTTCTGCAAGCGCCCGGGATTCCCACACGTGTGACTGGGCAAAACTGTAGAAAGGAAAAGAAATCAGCAGAGATATAGAATTAGCGGTCACACACCAGATGTTAAATTGCCAACATATCACATGCAGATTTCAGATACATTGTGTTATTATTATTATATTAATTTGCATTTCTGTTTCTTCTTTTATAAGACCTTTCTTAGCACATGTCAAGGTCACGTTCAGAGAGAGTTTAAGACAAACACCTCAGTTTAAATAGGCAAAAGAGAACTCTTTTCCCTCTTACATTACAGTTACCGCTTAATGAGGTCTGGTGGTGATCCACACAAATGCATCAACATCAGTGTCAGATTTCACATTAGGCCTGAGCCTGGGGCAGCGAAATGTTCCGCCCCCATATCATTTTGCTGCACTCTCAGGCCTATCGGACCTAATGGGAAGGTACTTGCCTGGGTCGGCTGCCTCCTTTCTGCCGCCCTCCTACTCCTTTGGAATCCCAGCATCAAATCCCGCTGCGGATGTCCTCAGCGTGACGTCACACGCCGTCTCGTTGCCATGGCACTGTGACGTCACAACGTCAAATTATGTCATGATGTCGCGATTCCATGGCAACGCGCTACTGGCCGACGTCATGTTGGTGACATCCGCAGCGTCATTTGATGCTGGGATTCCAAAGGGGCAGTAGGGCGGCAGAAAGGAGGCGCCCGACTCACGCAAGTGCCTAAGGGTTGTGGATTTTGAAGTCTACCGTTTATCAATATAATCATAATCAGGGGATTGCATGGCTATTGTGTGACTATTTCCTCATTTTTATGCAACTGGTTATACCTTTATGATTCAGCCTCCTAGGACTGCTCTTACTCTTTGTCATCTTTATTATTTGATCACCTTCTTCTTCCTTAGCTTGTGTTAAAGCAGCATTTCATTCAAACCCCTATACATGCAGTCCTCGCTATCCAACGGTTCACTTTTCAATGAATAGCATATCCAGCGCATTACAACGCAACCCTAAGGGCCGTTTTCCGACGCCGGAATGCGTTCTCCAACGCTCACCGCCGCTGATTAACATGGGACTCACTTTACATCGGTTTCAGTATCCAACGCTACTTCCAGACCGGATTCTGTTGGATAACCGAGGACTGTCTGTACGTGTTTTTTTGCTTTAATACATCAGTTGTGTATCATTCGATAATACTTACTGTATTTTCCCCCCCACTCTTTGTGCCCTTTTTAATGATTTTTAATATATTAATCTTCCTAGGTTGCTATAGATAATATTAAGGAAGAGCCATATTGCGTGCCCTGGGAAGCAGAATCTTCACCGAAAATAAAAATCTGGCAACAGGAAATGTCCTTTTTAAGGAATAAAATCAAGTTTGCACGGAAAAAGAGCAGAATATCGATCAGCCTCAACCGTTACCATATTCTTCCAAGTATCCTTTTATTGAATTTGTGTTCAAAGTAGCCAATAAAAATATCACTTGTGAGCTCAGTAACATGTCTGAGACAGGTCTACAGTCCTGCCTTTCCCCATTATCTTTAGCATAAAGTGCTTCCACTGCAGCCAAGAATTCTGGGTAATGACATACAAATGAGCTGCAGTGGAAGCATTGTATGCTCAGTGATGATGGTGAAAGGCAGGGGTTGCAGACCTGTCTGAAAGTGAATGTGCTCACAAGTGATATTTAATTTACTGTACGGTGGAGGGTTTCTGGTACTTTTTGTTTCCCACCACAACTTATTTAAAGCGTTTAAAGTAGAGAATTGTTGCTGGTTCTTACATGGACCAACATGAGATTGCCTTATACCTGTAATTAGTAGACTTTCTACACCTCACAAGTCGGGTCTACGGAAGTCAGATCTCCCAAAACTCTACATCTATGAATGACCCCATCCAGTGAGTGTATTACAAAATATCACAATATGCAACAATCCTATGCTCCTCCAAGAGCGAAAAACGCTCCTCAACTCTGCACTACACCAAGATGATCATATACACAGTTTTACATCAGAATTTAACCCAGGGGTGGGCAACTCCAGTCTCCAGGGGCCACTAACAGGTTGGGTTTTCAGAATATCCCTGCTTCAGCACAGGTGGGTCAGTGTTCGACTGAGCCACTTATTGAGCTACCTGTGCTAAAACAGGGATATCCTGAAAACCCGACCTGTTGGTGGCTCTTGTGGACTGGAATTGCCCACCCCTGATCTATTAAAATGGAGAGACTTCTATAGCCTATAGACATGAATCCTGCTCACGCTGCTCCTCCTGTCACCATCCTGTACCAGAGAGCTGTGTTTCATGCAGGCATGGAATGTGTTATAATTCAGACACTCAGATTTGGGGCAGGGCCGCAAGATCACAGGACATTTGTAATTAAGCAGACAGCTAGGTGCCAAGTGCATCTCGTTACAAACACAATGACCGTGCCTATTAGCGGCCTTGGTTGGTGTACAATTAGTGAAATAGCATTTTTACTACAGCTCTAGCCTCTGACATCATTACTGGCGCAGAGGTTACTCTACACAATTACACAGAGTAATGACTGAAAAAACAGCCAAAACAAGGATGGGCTTTGTGAGTCAGACAGCAAGAGAGAAATACAAGTGTCTGTGAAAAGCAAGCCCCCTACTCAGCCACTATGCTGATCTGATAGATGATGCTTGAGTACGTTGTATCAAGTTATACAAATGTGCCTATTGGAATTTAATTGATGCTAAGAAAATCCTTTTTTTTTACATGTTTCCCTTAAATATAGTGTATAGAAGTATTTGGCTCTGCTTGGTTCAGTAAGCAATTTGGGGAGCAGCAGGGAGCAGTTATATAGAGCAATAAGAGGAGTTATATGGAGCAATAGGAACAAGTAGAAAAATAAGGAAGTGCACTGCCAGAGGTAACAGAAGGAGGCTCACGGTTTGCTGCAACAAAAAATGATTTATTACATAAAAAGTGGACAAAAGGTCCCCCCTAAGCCGCAGCAGGGGTCCACCAACGTGTTTCGGGCAGTATGCCCTTTCTCATGGTGTACACAACAACAATAGAAGCTCAAATTTATACTACAGCGCAGATCGCGCTATCGCGTGACGTCACGGACGGTGCAACCTATCGGATGGCATCTCCTATCAGACGTGTCCCGATTGGATACTGGGATCGCGTCATTTCAACAAACTTTATTAAACCTCACATATCCTTAACTACAGTGCAAGGGATATGGGCTAGAGGACTTGTTTTTTCTGATGCACTGGTTTTCTATACACTCATATGGAGCAATAGGAAGAGTTATGGGGAGTGGATATATGGAGTAACAGGAGGAGTTATAGGGAGCAATAGGAGTTAAAGAAAGTTATATTGATTTAATAGGAGTTATATGGAGAAATAGGGGGAGTTATAAAGAGCGGTTTTATGTAGCAATAGGAGGAGTTATAGGGAGCAGTTATATGAAACATTGAGAGGAAATAAATGCAGAAGGGATAATGCATGAGTGGTTGTATGAGCACAATCAACAATTCCTGCAAATATTACTTTTATATCCATTTATCTCCAAAATTGGAACATAAACCATAATTCAAGATTTAAATTCTATTCATTTGAATCCCCAGCAAGGGGACAGCGGCTTCACAGTATATTATATAGTGACCATAGCAGAGATTGGCACATGTGGCCGTGATGATACAGATACCATGATATTAGTGTATGAAGCAGGTCTCTGGACTTGCGTTCCTGGAGCTCCTGATAAAGAGAGATTAGCAGCGGTTCCACAGTGTCACCGCACCAAAGCTCACAGGAATCTTCTTATCGCTACTGTATCATGTAACTCCATCCTGATACTGAACTGATAAGCAGGCCGGGGCGTACATTATATGGTGGAAACAAAAAAAAGGGTAACAGGTGGGAGGGGAAATGCAGCAATAGTAGCATATGGTGGAGCCGGAATCAAATAAACACACTTGGGCATGTAACAAATTGTTTAAAATAAATATTCAACGTGCCATTTACTAAACCACAAGACGTGTGTGTTCTTTAGCTTTTTAACCCCTTTTTCACTCTTAATTGTAAAAAACGCAACAATCCTCACAGAGCAGACACTGCTTGCTAGAGGTCATTAAGGTCAGCAAACCAAGAGACAGAATGCAGCGGTCATTATAATGTTCTAAGGCCGGGGTGGCAAGCTCCAAACCTCAAGGGCCATCAACAGGTCATTGACTGAGTCACTGGTTGAGCCACCTGAGCTGAAGCAGGGATATCCTTCAACCCTGACCTGTTTGTGGCCCTTGAGGACTGGCGTTGGAAACCCCTGTTCTAAGATATGATTCATTATCCTTTAAACTGACAGAATATAGACAAAACTATTGCACTTTTATATGTATAACACAATACAATAATCATTGGTTTTTTCCATTTTTATCTTATTTACACATATTAAAATATCATTACATACAGTTATATACATTTGTAGGCATTTATTTCCATTGTTTCCAATTGATTCTATGGTGTGAATGCAGGGTTGAGTCAATCTACTCATGTAGCTTGCTTTATTTGGGTGTTTGTGACGTAGGGTGCAGCCAGTCTTCATAATAAAGGTGAAGCCGGACTGGTTAATCCTGAAAACCGTGGGTCCCTGGCAGCTAAGTAGCACCATAAGCCAGGGACACTGTAATGCATACCAAAAACCTGATTTGGGGTTTCACATGTTCCTCTATTCCAATAAACATGAGACTTTGGGAATGGAAGTTTTAGGTGGGATATTTGGGTCAAAATGTGTTTGTCTTGTTTGCAGGAGTTCGGGGGACAAAGTTACCGGTAGTCCCATCATTCTCACCGACGTGCAGGCATGATTTGTGGGTACGCGAGGTGAATTACACCGGGGCTACACAGTGTCCCCCAGAATCCTGGTTTTCGAGCCCACGTATCCCAGACCCATTTCCCTCACATCTAAGGTTTCCTAAGAAGTATGAGTTTATTAAAACAGTATTTTAATGTTTCATGCTGTATATATTAATATCTATACAGTCAGCCCGGGCATCCACATAGGTGCCGGGATATCTGTATATACATCGGATTGCAAAGGAGAAAGGATGTCCAGAAGTGAGAAAACCGTTTGAGGAGCGGGGAACGGAGAAATACCAGGTCTGCAGAACAAAGGGCACCCTGCTGGGGCAACTTTTGGACTGGCAGACCTGGTGGAGCTTGCCCAGTGGGTGGCAATAGATTAGCTGGCAGAAGATCCTGCTGGTAGGTGCGTTTTCCATTGGCTGATTCATATTTCCCGCTCACCCGGCTTTTTGAGGCGGCTTGGCACACCCCCTTCTCTGACAGCAGCCAGGCAAGCCCCCATTTCGATTGGCTGGTGGGAGAAATTCCCACGCTCTGATTGGTCACCGTTCCGACTTCCATGTTGGAGATAGATCACCAGAGTGTATGTAAGGAGACAGCCCGACCAGAGAACCAGAACATATAGTGGCTTGAGTCGGTGGAGCTATGAAAGTCTGCCCAGCAGAGACTGTCAGACGCAAGGACCACGTTCTCAGAATAGAACGTAGCAGCCACGCTTGGGTATTCTCCCCGAAAAGAGAACCAGGAAGAGCAGAACGAGGTCCCGGTCAGGGTAAGCCTTCCGAAGCAGGCGCTCTGCACCTATTTGAGTCTAGTTTTCACCCCCAGGCCCCAAGAAAGTGTGTATTTCGTCTGTATTTTGTATATTTATGCTGTGTCAGCGGGTTTACCTGAATAAACTACATTTTATTCCACTGCCTTGTTTTGCCTATTGAATGATCCCAGAAGGTAAAAGGTGTTAAAAGTGCTGGTCTCCCGTGACAGTGTTTACTGTGGAAGCTCTGATATTCAGAGATATAACGGGTTATGTTGTGTTATCACATGGATCAATAAGGCGGCTGGCTACATTTGTAGTTCTTTCAGAGTGCATACTTCAAGCAGGCGATCTAGAAAACATCTGAAAGGCATCTTACAAATGCGCGTATGGACTTGAAGATGCCTTTCATCTGTTTAAATGCATTTCCACAACATGCAGTCCAACTACCAGAAGACGGCTTAATAAATACTGCGGTATATATCTTGCAGACAGCAACAGAGTGCCTTGCAATACCGCGTCTTCTTTTGAAGTGGTCTGAATCGCTGCTTAGTAATTCTTTCCCAAATTCTAACCAGGGTCTTTAATCCATCACCTGGATCCGTTTATTCACCTTGGATAGTGCTCCGTTTTTCTCTACCCATCCTGTTGCTTTACGTACACGGATGCACATCATTGGACCTCCCAGGACTGATCCAGATCTCTACAATAGTGAGTTCTGCTCATGTTTTTACTACTGCTATTATACTAGTGGGTGGGAGATTATTTTGTGTAAGTAATTGCTGCTTGTGTATACCGACAGGATACACTAGACACTAGTCTCCCTATACCTGCTGCTGATATGGTATACTGGACTCATGGAGGTACCTTATTTTCTCACATATAAAGTATTATTTACAGGATGGATGGATGTCTGGTAGCACCAGACTGCTACTTTATCTTTAATCCATCACCTCCTTAAGTGTCTGATATCCCATCACAAAGCCTCCGTGGCAGCTAAAGGTTGAACCACTTTTGGAATCCAGGTGCATCAGTAACACGGACATCCTAATTTCTCCTCAATTAAATCTCTGATCTGAGACCTACAAATAGCTTTCATTTTATAGACATGGAAAAATAAAACTCTAAAAGGTGTGAGGGGCAGCATTAAACCTGCAATATGGGCTGAGAATTGGTGTAGAACTAATGTTTCATTTTCTGCAATGATTGTCAAAGAACCAATTTAATTAAATTACTAATGTCAAATTTTTCTAATGAACCTGCTTCTGCTTTTTGTGCTTTTTCCTTCTTTAAAATTAATGGCTGGAACTTCACTATAAATACAAATCTATAATTTTAAAAGTCACTCCATAACACACGCCGCTCTTTACCTAATGAACTGTTAAAAATTAGACAACCCTAACCTGAATAGTATTTTATTAAACGTTTTTGAAAAATGAGATCATTAAAGAAAAATTTCACTTCATCTGGTTATATTAAACCCCCTAACAGTGCAGAAGGGGGGCTGTAAACGGCACGCATGGTGGGCACGCCTGACATTGAAGAACCTAACCCTTTCTTCCATAGAGAGCCCGACTCTATATACTGCGGGAAGACGCACTGTAGCCATCTCAGGAAATCTTTGTCTTGCTATGTGTCAAGGATTAAATAATATAATTGGCCTCCTTAAACAAGTGTAATTATCCCTAAACCATAAACGGAACTAATCGGGTTTCACTGAAAATGAATGTGCTGAAATGCTAAAGCCCTGTCAATGGTTTCCTCCACTAATTATGGGTTTGGCCAACCGGTAAAAAAAAGGCCATACATCACACCAATCATTTTGCCCAAAAAACTAAATAAGATTTATTATGACATCATACTCCTATATGCACTTTTGGTCAGCCAGTGACCTTCATTGGTATCCCTTATGAAGGCCACTTGCTGTCCGAAACATTGCTTACTTGTATGATATATAAAAGCTTGTATAAATCTTATTTTTTGGGTGGGGGCAAAATAATTGGTGTCCTCTATGGCATTTTTCCCCCAACTGTATGGTAACCAAGCATGGGCTGCGCTGCCAAAATTTTGTAGTGTTTGGCCAAGCTCCCAGATAACATCATAAATATGCATGACTACTTCCTGCCAGGAATAGGGAGAGGTGAAGAGGATGGTCACTTCTCCTACAAAAAAGGGAGGACACTTAGGCCCTTATTCTGTAATGTGGGATAGCGCAGATGATGTGCTATCCCATGAAAAGCCCCATTAAAATCAATGCACTATCGCACTTTACAGAATAAGGGCGTCAGAGATTATGTTTGCTGGTATCTCAGTGCTGAGGAGGCAGATTATTTAATCCCTTCTATGTATGGCAAATTTGCAACGAATTTCAGGATTTCCAGCTCTGTAAGTGGTGTATTTTTAGGGGGGGGGGTGAGAGAGAAAAGTGCCAGAAGCGTAAGAAAAGCAACAGGCGTTTATATCTAAACGTCAATAAACAAACGGACAGTACTGTAATTACAGAAATATAGTTAGTAGAAAAAATATTTCTCCATTTCTCTTAGTTTTTATATTGCAGCCCCATTCCTAATAACTTCATAATCGCTACGTGGGGTTCTAGAACTCAACATGAAGGAGCTGGAATCCAGTTTCCTACATTCCACTGACAAAAGCAGTGCGTGGCTGGGCCGGCAGCCAGCAGGAGGCCTCCCATCTACACTGAGTTGTGGGGGGAACTCCCAGTAGAAGGTGAACAAGGAAACTATGATATGTAATAGAGAAAAGAGAAGATGAAATACTCCGAAGGACATTTTCCATAATCTCAGCTATCAGAAGGCAAAAGGCTTCCATTTCAATCAGGAGCAGCATTCACATACAGTACAACAGGGCAGTTTGGTTGTTCGTTTTGTCACTTCCGTATCAGCGCTCATCAGGATCAGATAAGCGGGAGCAGCAAATTCTTCTCTCTCCCCGGCCGCCGCCGGTAGTTTTTGTGTGTTGGAGAAGGAGTGGGAGAGTGACGTTGGCTAACGTGATAAAAGCTGCAGACATCCATCACTTTCGTTGTACAGCTTTTATTTCTTCTTGTAGCGTTTGTGATTTTACTATTCGACTTGTGCCACGCTCCGCTGGAGATGATTTGCAATATTCTCTGCAATACCGAAGCGCTAGCTTTTGTCATATTGATTTCACGATTTGTCACCTGAATTGAATTATAGATGTCTCCAGTCCCAGGTATATATAATTTAGGGAATCTTTTACACTGGTTGTGTTTTGCTGCATTTATAGCCGTTTCAGGAAATACTAAATACAAACAAGAAAGGCACAAGTGCAACTTCTATGTTTAGAGCCAAAATATCCTTCCTAATGCTGCAAACGATATGGGCTGCAGGTTGCAGGTGACTCTGGGCTGCAGGGAGCGGGGGACTCTCTGGGCTGCAGGGAGCGGGGGACTCTCTGGGCTGCAGGGAGCGGGGGACTCTCTGGGCTGCAGGGAGCGGGGGACTCTCTGGGCTGCAGGGAGCGGGGGACTCTCTGGGCTGCAGGGAGCGGGGGGACTCTCTGGGATGCAGGGAGCGGGGGACTCTCTGGGCTGCAGGGAGCGGGGGACTCTCTGGGCTGCAGGGAGCGGGGGACTCTCTGGGCTGCAGGGAGCGGGGGACTCTCTGGGCTGCAGGGAGCGGGGGACTCTCTGGGCTGCAGGAAAGCAGAGGATGCTCTGGGCTGCAGGAAACAGAGGAGGCTCTGGGCTGCAGGGAGTAAGGGATACCCCGTGCAGCAGAGTGCCAAATATTTGGTGTAATGTAAGACCATCACCACTCTAAAAAATAACGAACCACGATTAAAAAAATTAATAAATCTGAATGAGGTTTAATCTTAGATATTGACAATAATCAGGTATATAGTCACCAAAAACAATATAGTTGCTTTAAACCAGTATGCAGCATGTTATAGTTCTATATATAAAAAAAAAAGTTATCAGACCCCAACATAGTGACCTCGTGACAGTCTCATAAAATGCTGCAACCATGCAGAAAACAGGTTACGTACAAGTTAAACTCTAAATGAGGGAACACATGTCTAAACCTGTATAGAGCTTCTGTGCTGCAAGGAGTGGGGGATGCTCTGCGCTGCAGGGAGTGGGGGATGCTCTGTCCTGCAAGGAGTGGGGGATGCTCTGCGCTGCAGGGAGTGGGGGATGCTCTGTGCTGCAAGGAGTGGGGGATGCTCTGCGCTGCAGGGAGTGGGGGATGCTCTGTGCTGCAAGGAGTGGGGGATGCTCTGTGCTGCAAGGAGTGGGGGATGCTCTGTGCTGCAAGGAGTGGGGGATGCTCTGCGCTGCAGGGAGTGGGGGATGAAAAAAATCACAAAAACTGTATGGTGCTCTAACATGAGCCACTGGCCGCATAGCCTATAGACATTAAGGCATTGTAGTGTCCCTTGGAGGTCCCATGTATTCCCAGACCAGAAAAACTCCAACACTGAAATAAAACCACTTCCACTAGATACCGAATAGCTGGAAAAAGTCCCACTAGAATAATGTGTGACTTTCACTGGCTAGTGACCAGACATACAGCTGCGGCAGCTTTTATTTGAAGTAATGCCGGCAGCATGCCGGGATCTACTCCGGCTGCCGCCAGTCAAAACCGCGCGCCACCGCGTTTCCCCCACGCACCCCCCCTCCACTTCGCGCGCAATTTACCCCCCCTTCCCGACCCCGACCCCGGCTCCTGCTCTGCCCCTCTGCTTCCCCGCACCCCCGCTTACCTTACTTTAATCTCCAGGGGTGTCGGGGAATCCCGGGGAAGCCGGGCGCGCACGTGACTGTGACGTCACAGTGCGCCGCAACGTGCCGCGCCGCAACGTGCCGCGTCTACACGCTGCGCACACGCACCCGGCCGGCGGCATTGCTTCGAATAGAAGCTGCCGCTACTGTAGACATCGGTTGGGTGAGTATAAGGTAATTCAGATGTATAGGTTGGAATAACTCACATTTGTGGGGTCTTCAATGGAACTTCCTCCGTGGGTGCGTGCTGCCGTTACTCCACAGTGACCGGACATCCAAAGAAAGGTGCACCTTGAGAAAGAGCTATCAGCTCGAAACGCGTTGGTGTGGGCCTGAGGGCTCAGTTTTTGTATTTTGCACTGATCCATTAAACATTTTTTACCTGGGTCCCACTCTCCATAACAGTTTATTTACTACCAGCTGTGCTCCATCTCTCCTTTCTTTGGGAGTGGGGGATGCTCTGCGCTGCAGGGACCGGGGAAACCTCTGCGTTGCAGGGAGCATCTGAAGCTCTGCGCTGCAGGGACCGTGGAAACCTCTGCGTTCCAGGGAGCATCTGAAGCTCTGTGCTGAAGAGAGTGGGGGAAGCTCTGCGTTGAAGGGAGTGCGGGACGTTCTGCGCTGCAGGGAATGGGGGAAGCTCTGCGCTGCAGGGAGCGGAGGAGGCTCTGCGCTGCAGGGAGCAGGGGATGCTCTGCGCTGCAGGGAGCAGGGGATGCTCTGCGCTGCAGGGAGCGGGGGACGCTCTGCGCTGCAGGGAGTGGGGGACACTGTGCTACAGTGAGTGGGGGAAGCCCTGTGCTGCAGGGAGCGGGGGACACTATGCTGCAGTGAGTGGGGTAAGCCCTGTGCTGCAGGGAGCGGGGGACACTCAATGCTGCAGGGAGTGGAAGGCCTGTGCTGCAGGGAGTGGAGGATGTACATGTTTTGTGGGATTAGCATGTTTAAAATAAGAAACCTACAGGATCATCCTCAAGCAATTCAGCAGCAGGAAACTGACGGCCAGGGAGATTTAATAGACTGGTGCACATTACATACAGTAGAATATTACAAAAGGGATAATGAATTTCTGCATTGAGCTCACACTCAAATTTATCACAGGAATCACCAATCAAATCCACAACAAAGGCCAGTAACAGAACAACAAAATGCACTCCCCTCCTTGCCTTGCAGTTCATAAGGGTTACAAGCTAAATTATGTATACTGTATTTCTTTTTTTATATACTAGAGAAACTGAAGGAGTATATACCAGCGTAGAATTGTGCACCTATACTGCACAGTCCTCAGGGGCTCACAATAAACCTCGGGCATTTCTATATCAAAGGAAGAAGAGCGGTGGAGAATTCATTGAAATGTTTCTCTGATGTGTGAACACATAGGACACATGCACACACTTAGAAAACCGCGGCGAAGCAGAAGACTGATATGTCCTGCTTTATTTTTGTGACAAAGTCCCTCTCAACACAGCGGAAGGCTAATTATCATGGGATGTGGTGGTTACCATGGCGACAAATGCTGCATTTTTTACAGTAGGGTAAATACTCGCGCTGGGCACAAACGACGCACTCTGATGGTAAAGAGACTGCTTGTGCTATGTGTGCCACATACTGCTGGTAAATGCAGGCCCCTTCTTGCCTCAGCATTATTCTTTAGTTTGCCGTTTCAGAGGACTGAATGATCTTGGGGGTTTGAATCTTACGGAATACGGATTGCACTTTGTAAGGGGGTCGCTTGGACGCTCAATTATTCCAGGCTTGTATTTATTTTCGGTGTGCCATGCACCTACAGTATTTGCATTAACTGACTGCTCTGCTGGACGGGTGCTCTCGGCAAACTACTCTCAATGAATAAAACATGCTGACATCTATGTTTCTTTTACTCAAAGCAGTGCACACATGCAAAGGTACACATTATTGCAGTTACAATCACTTCTGGTTGAGAAGGAAGAAAGGCTGAATTACCCAGGGCCTGTGCTTCTCACAGCCAGGTTTACACAGATGTTACGGGTTGATGCCTTGGAGATCAGAGTTAAATTACGGATTGTACTTTTTGTACATACAAATGTTTGATATTCCTGCTCCTCTGCCAGATTCATTGCACACATATTTTGTTTAATCAGCCATATCTCTCTTTGATATTATATACTGTAAACAGGTATTTGCATGCACGCCACTTAAATAATATTTTATCTGTCCCCGTGTGGGGACTGTGTACTTAGTAAGGCCCCAAGGTGCACCTTAACGTGGCTGATATAGCCATCAATTACAGCAGGAGTGTACAAAGTTTCTTCCCACAATGCTTTGCATGCACAGTGACAAGGCATGGTGGGGTATCACTTTGGAAGCTTTCACAGCGATTGATAGCTATACCCCCCCGCCCCCCCATGCTGTCTGCACACACTGAGGTGCAGTTTGGGACCTTATTAAGTATGTTCCCCCCACAAGGTCAGGACATTATTCTGCCTGAGATTGATCACATAGTTTTGTTAGCAATAGTCTGTGAGCAGATGAAAGGATATTTTAATTAGGGGTTCACAGAACAAATATTTTCTAGCAGCTGGTGCACAGTGTAAAAAAGGTTGGGAACCGCTGCTGTAGACTATTAAAATTTAACAAAGGTTGAACTCAATTGTGAAACTTATTTTTTCAACCTATGTTACTATCTTTGTAAGTGATTTTCAACTAGGGTTCCGCGGCTACTAGGGGGAGGAGTGGGGGAGTGACAACTGTCCCATGCCTGGTGGTGCTGCGCCACCCCACGCTGCAATCCTTCATCTCCCTTCTGTCGGCACCGGGAGTCACGTCCAACTTTCGACCTACAGGAGGAGGGAGTTGCGGACAGGTCTCCTCTCCCCAAGGTAAGAGAGGGAGGTGTGTGTGTGTGCAAGAGAGGGGAAGTTAGTGTGAGTTGGAAGAGAGGGAGCGAGTGTGCGTTGGAAGAGAGGGGGGGGACTGTGAGGGGGGAGAGAGCGGGAGCGTAAGGGGATGAGAGAGAGGGGGAAGGAAAGTAAGGGGGAAGTGATCATAAGGCGGGGAAGAGACAGGGAGTATAAAGGGGGGGGGGGGGAGAGCATAAGGGGGGAAGAGAGGGAGTGTAAGGAGGGAAGAGAGGGAGTATAAGGGGGATGGGGAAGAGGGAGTAAGTATAAAGGGGAACAGAGAGAGTGTGAGTATAAGAGGAGAAAAGATGGGTGGGGGGGTAGGGGAAGAGATACAGGGAGGAGGAAAGATAGAGAGATGGACAGGGGAGAGAGAGACGGGGAGAGGGTTCCCCAGAATTTCTAAATCTAATTCTAGGGTTCCTTAACCAAAAAAAAAAAAAAGGTTGAAAACCACTGATCTAAGCATTACAAACTTTCTGCAAATTTCCATTTGTATCTACATCCACTGTGTTTACTACAGTTATTAACATTATGTCAGAACTCGGTGGAAAGAGCTGCAGAATTCCAAAGAGTAGGTTGTATGTAGCATAGACACAATGCATCTGTTCTGTGAGTTTGGGAGGTCTTTTCAGTTTGGTGCAAGAACAGGACCTATTATGGTTCTTTCCCCTCATACAGAGGTAAAGGGAAGGGTTCACAGTGTAGGACCTGCATTATTGGTTATACGTTGACGTTTGGTATGCAGGTTTATAATGCTTTGGCCAATGGGTTTAACTAAATAACCAAGTAATTATTATTATTCAAGTATTTGAACTTTGTACTTATTACCATATATGTTTTGTCAATTTGATGTAGCATTGCGCACCCCCTGTCTTTTGTCTTTTGAGGTTGGAAGGTCAAGCTGATATTAATCGTGTCCAATCATGGATGTTCTCTATGATGGCAGATCAGAAGCCCTGCCAACACCATGTCAACTGGGACAATTGGTGCTTGTGCAGCCAAAACCAAGCCCAACTAGTTATAGGCCCTTTTGGTCATTATAGAGTTATTCAAATAAATGGAAGATCTACTTCTCCTGGACGCTCTAACATAAAACTGTTACAAACACAGAAATAATAGAAATCAAACTCTGGATACCAGAGCTAAAAATTATTTCCTGATCTTCGGATACTGTAAAATGGATTAAAAAAAAAAAATCCTAGTGCTGTTGCAATGGTTTCCAGTGTCCTCTCAAAATAAATGTAATTGTTACAGGATATTGAGCCCAAATACATAACAGGTCCCTGTGGCAATCAAGGAGTTAAGATAACTACAGGAGCAGATTTATTTAATTATTTACCTAACAAACAGGCCGTTCCACCTACATTCCCTTCATTTTGACGTCGGCACTTTCCTTGAAAGCAGATACCAGTCTGACCGAGAAAAACATATTTCTGCTGATAAATCTACACCTTTTATTCCCCAGTTTGGTGTTATTTTGTATTCCTTGTACTGTACATCTAAATTCATTACCACCGAGCTATAACATCGTGATTTATCTTGAATGATTTATATATTTGTGGCCCATACTTAAACACTGAATTTGCTCTGGTGAAAACATGCTATACATTAACGGTGATGATGATGTCAAGCAATAATGGTTTTCTTAAGTAGAAATAGTACTACATGTCTGAAATGTGTAGCTAGTATCTCTTTAGACTAGCAAATGTCTAGTTTCAGAGGTTTCTGGAATCAGATAGCATCAAACCGAAGAGTCTGCTACACAAAGAACACAAAAAGCAGCTACAAAATCCTTCCAGCCAAGTCATTGTACCACTGTCAGCACAACTTGTCAACACAGAATTATTCACTCACTGCCCTAAAGTGCTGTCATTTGAGGTCCCTGTAAACGACCATCAAAAAAGATAAATGGTCATTCATACTGTGTTGCATCTTCTCTTGAAATTGCCCTAAATTTGCTGCTCTTAAATAAAAAAAATATGAGACTCGTGAAACGGGATGCGTTGTGCTCTAATCAACTTGAGGCTGTCAAAGCAGAAAGTGTTCCATTGATATTCCACAGAGCCTTTGTAAGGAGAATGTAAGGCCCATTCTGGGAGAGGCCAATCACACAGACTGCTTGTTGCAACGTGTATCAGAGGCACACAATGCCTAGGAGGGCGCACTGCCAACAAAACAATGTCTATGAAGAAGTAAAGTAGGTTCTCGCTGGAAATCTTGGTGCAATGTAACAAGCAAGGAGATGCTTATATTTCCGAGACCTTTTAACCACTCGGTGTGCAGGACACATATTAAGTAGGCTGCAGCATAAAGAATTGTTATTCCATGTGGTTACTTCTTGAGAGATAACCGACTTCTTGTGGTAACTTCTGAGTGACAAAGAACCCATTAGGGTAGATTGGAAACAGTCACAAATCGTGTTTAACATTTTTTTAATCTGCCTTTTTTTAATGAACTCTGAGATTGCTGTAGATATTGCACCATTAGTCAGAGGAAGAGTTTGGCCAAGTTCTAATTTTCCTTTGTACAGAAAATGTCCTTTCAAAGCGTGAAGCAGAAGTTTACATTTAGGGGTTAAATCTATATTGTCTAAGTGGCTGTTCACGGCTGGAAAATCCCATTGACGTCAGAGGGGATTTTCAGCCCAAAATGGCCTGATCGGCCACTTTGGACAATTTTCAGTGGAACAAGGTCCTTAGACTGATGATGAAGAACAACAAGTATAGAGAGATTAAATGTGCAGTTCACCTTGGCAACATGTAAAAAGATATGCAACAAAGTTAAAGCACCCACGGGCCTATTCACTAAACCTCAATAAAATCAGTCCAGACTTTGCATTGTTTTACCGCACTCTAAAACGTGTGCCAAAATGGTATTCACTAAGACAAAAATACATTTTTTTTTAAAGTGCGGTAAAAAAATGCTTTGTATTTATGTATTGCACTGTAATGTTTTTTTTTTAATGGGGAAAAGCGCTATTCGACATTTTTGGTTAATAGCACTTTTATCCATTCATGTTGTTAGTACAGGGGGTGGGTGAAGGTGGTAGTTACCTCAAAATGGTGTTTAGGCCTTGCGGTTCGGTAGCGTGAGGGGTTAACCCTTTCATTACCTTATTGGTTGTAACCACTAAGGTAATGAAGGGGTTAACTTCTACTGCCACCCTCCTGCAAGGCCTAAACACCCACCCTGAGGCAACTGCAAGCTTCATCCGCCTCCTGTATCAACAACAAAGTAGTGCCTACTATTTAACCCTTTCATTATCTTAGCGGTTAGCCGCTAAGGTAATGAAACTGGCTGCAATTTCATTTTTATTGCATAGGATCAATACCAGAGGCCAGAGGGGACCCTCCGGAGATGCAGTGGCCCGTGGGGGGGATGCGGGAACACCTCGGGGACCGCGGGAATACCTGGGGGCCTGCGGTGGTCTCCAGGGGGTCCCCACCTGCCTCTGGTATCAATGCTGTGCAGTAAAACTAAAAGAAACTGCTTTTATCCATCTTACAATATCTTTAGCACCAGCCTTTAGCTGGCGAGAAAATATTGCAAGTTTTGAAAGTAAGATATGCTGCTTAGTAAATAGCAGTTTCTGACAAAAAAAATGCGATTTCGGCCATTTTTTGGCTTATCGTACGGCTTTTTTTTGCCAGAATGTTATAGTACTATAAAAAGATAAAAACAGAAAAGCCAGTGCATCATACAAAATGACACAACATATAGTGCAATACCTCAGTGCTTATCTGCTCATGAAATAAAGGGACATTTAGTTAAACCCTTTTGCCAAAAGGTTGTAAGCCTGCAGCCACTTCACGGCATGCCCAATCTGCAGGTCCTAACACTACCTGGCATAATTCTCATGCACCTCTTTTTTCTGCTGGAGGGAGAAAGACCATACTGGGTCTGTGATACACAGGATCATGATAAAAACTGCTAATTGGAAAGTGGGGCGGGGCGAGCTTTAAACCATCGGGAGGAGGAGGAGCCACACCTCCAAGCAACAACAGCTGCGTAACCTATCAAGCTCCAGAACACCAAAACCCACCCTCACATCATACATACAGCATATATTAGTGTCAAAAAGCAGTGCTACTGAGCGTGGCAGGATATACAGACAAAAACAGAAAAGCCAGCGCATCATACAAAATGACACAACATATAGTGCAATACCTCAGTGCTTATCTGCTCATACTATAAAAAGATGTTTCGGTGCGATATAAGGGCATTTATAGTGCTATAAGCCACTTAGAGGTTTAGCGAATAAGCCCCTAAGCCTTTTGACACTTTCCATGAATGTACTGCTCTTAAAAAATTAGAGTTTTGAAGGGAGTAATTTCAGAATAATCACTTAACACATGTTAAATAATTCAAGATACCGTATGTCTCATAGCTGTTGAAATGTAGGCCTGGAGAAAAAGTTGATGCAAAGAAAGGAAGACATTAATACAGTTCAATTGAAAAAAAAATGGGAAGGAGGAGAAACTAATTTCCAAGTGCACCTAAAGTTTGGCAAACATGGATCGTAACACAGACCTCAAACAAATGGTGGGTACCAACATTAAGAATAATTTTATAGAGCTCTACTCACGATTCTGAGTGTTATAAAATTTATTTTTAGTAGGAACAGCAAAGGAAACAACATTTCAGATCCCATCAGACAAACATTTAGCACAGATTGGCTGAAAGTTACAGAAAAGGAAGAGCAATACTGTAGGTTGCGAATGAAGACTGTCATGAATCAATTTAAATGACTCTGGAGGACCAGCACCAAAGTATAAGGGATCTGTCTGTGTACCAAGATGGCTGACGAACAAGGTAATATCATGCCTCATCTAAGATGGCTGCTGACAGGAAGTCAGCCTCTCTCTGGTCCTCTATTGCCAGCAGATGCTCCAGGCCTTTCAATAGCATGCAGTTGATCCCTGTCCTTGCTCGTGCAAAGTACTCAGTACCTTGTTCCTGTCTTGCTCTGCTTTGTTCCTGTGTTTGCCTTGCCTGTGTTTGGACCTGACTACCATTGCCTGCCTCGACCTGGAACTGGACCTGACTACCCTTGCCTGCCACCTGCCTCGATACCGGACAACCTCTGGATCCCAAGCCTCAGATCCCAGGGTAAGGTCGATACATCACTCCCTACCTCTGCCCTGCGGTCCATATCATGGTTGCAGTCAGCAACGTTACACAGTCATCTGCACCACAGGAGGTACAGGTACTACAGTTTCAGAACCACAGCTTTAAAACTACCGTGTCGTGCGTTAAGCAAATAGAACTGTTTTTGTCCCTCACAAACACGTCAAGAAGTCATGAATAAACCGCTGCATGTTGGGGTCCCAGGACAGCCTGCCCAAAGATCTCCTGGGTCCCTTCAGCCATCAACCAAAAGGATGCTACAGTATCTGAGAGACAGTCAATAATAAGTCTTATGGAGATGGTGTAGCTGTAAATGGCAACCAACATTTTTCTCATTTGGGTTAGCACACTAGACTTACACTTAGAGAAGAGACATGTGAGGTTTGAAATGCTCTATAAACTATAACTTCATCTATGACGAACTCGCATGAGGGTCCCCAAAATCTACAATGAATTTGCACATTTCCTGGACCAACACGGCTCTTAGAACATTGAACATGTTATGGGAAATATGCCATGTCCGGAAGAGCTTACAATCTATAAACCTGGCCAGCAGTCCTTTTTCTTCTTATCCTCAGCAATGCATTGGCTTAATACCGTTTCTCTGACGGTCTTAAAATAATGTAGCCTCATTCCCCCGGCACACACACAGTTATATGGAAGGATGATCAGCTTAATAGCTAATTAGGGAACAGTGAAGCTATTCTCCAGAAAATAGCTCAACGAGAAGAATGCTAAAGGACTAGGAAGAGTAAAAAAAAAAAAAAGGATGGGTATGTTGTTAACTGCAGTAATCAAACATATGTGCTACAGTAACAGATTATAAAAATGATACATATATTATATGGCACATGACTACACAAATCACTTATTCTGATGTATTCAGGAGGGGCCCATGAGGACTTTAAACTTTATGTGTAACATCAAAGTGTAAGTTTCACTTTTATCTTATAAAAAGCCTGACAACCTGTTCTCTCTCGGGCTAATAAATATTCTGGAGTTATATACTGCCACATAATAGACTCACAACATTACTATGTCTTCCTCCACATTTCTGGACAGTCCTAAAGTTGCCAGCAATCGGATGAGGGGTGTCAAGAATGCCCGGGACAACTGCAGCCATAACGTCAGTATAATAACTTATGTTAGCAGCACACACAGTTGAATCAGTTACTTCTCAGAAACAGCCCACGTTGTTTGCTTTAACTCTGGAATGCTTTAGCCTTTTCAGCTTCCAGTTCAATAAGGCCCTACCAGGCATGCCGTAATCTTAGTCATTTAAGGATTCCATCCAACTCAAGAGCTGTCAGTATCATCACAGCTTTGCAGAAGAATTAGCCTCTAAAAGCAGTTTTCTGCCGTTGTAACGTTGCTAGTGGTGTAAAACAAATTTGGTTTATTTGTCAGTGCACTTGAGGCTATGTTTGTACAAAAAAGGGTAACTTGGTTTTTAACCCCTGTACAACCAAAGGGGTCGGCATGGTTTAGTGGATCAATGGTCTGGCAGTGGTAATTGGAAAGCTGCACTAAGGCTTGAAATAATAACCCTTGAATAATGATGGAAAAATAATAATTGCAAATTAAGTAGAATTGCTTGTGGCAGTCACAAATGTTAGTAATGTGTGAAACCTGAAGTTCAGCAGTAAGTCTGTGATCTGTCAGCCTACAGATTAGCTGCCTCCCTGCAGTCTAGTGACCAATAGGAGTTTTTCTAGGAAAAAAGGAGATTCAGTATTAAGAAAGCAACCAAAATCTTATCACAACATAGGGACAGAGCTCCAATTCCCACATAGCAGTAAGTTATACAAATCTTGATCAAGAAGACAATGGATTTATTAACATTTTATAGCTTAGATGTATTTCAGTCTATGTAAAATGTATTCAATTTTAGCCTCCAAAAAGGCACATTGCAATTGCACCATATGGGAATTTCAGAATTCAACTGCCTTAACACCATTATGTATACACTCATAAAATAAATTACAAGGAAAAGGAGCTGTATACAAGTTCACAGTACAGATACAAAATGTGTAACACTGTCAAGATGAATGCAGATACAGGACCTTATTTATTAAGTAGTTTTCTGCCAAAGGCACCTTCCAGTGCTGAAAGACACCTTAATGAGCATTGGGAGTTATTAACTGACTGTGAGTGTGCCTATCAGGGCACTATTGCACTGAAAATGCCACTGAAATTTGTAGGCATTTGTGTCCAATAGTGCCCTGATCACAGTTTAATTAATAAAAACAATTGACTTAAATGGGCTGTAAGGTGTCTTGTGGCAAAAAAACAGCTTGATAAATACAGTACGTACTGCATGTCCCACAGTGTTACTGACTATATGAACTGTTCTGATGCTGCTTCTACAGTACAAGATACAATTGTGCACCGCAGCTGATGGTAACTGACCAAGGTACTGAAATAGCAACTCATCCAGTGGCCAGAGAACGTTGAATGTCTCAGGCATATTTATAGGTGGTTTCTAATGGTCAGTCTAGCTGACAATGTAAAACGAAGGCTATAAATATAAGCATAGTACTGTAGGTGCCACTGACACATCAATTCATACAGTAGCTCTAAAATAAAAATGGAAAAATAGACTATAAAAATTGGAACTGCTACTGTACTTGTCACAAGCATGTATTGTATGTCTTTATTTGTATAGCGCCATTAATGTACGTAGCGCTTCACAGTAGTAATACACGTGGTAATCATATAAATAACAAATAATATAATATAAATAACAGGTCATGGGAATAAGTGCTTCAGACAAACGTAACATTTAGGAAGAGGAGTCCCTGCTCCGAGGAGCTTACAATCTAATTGGTATGTAGGAGGAACGTATAGAGACAGTAGGAGGGCATTCTGGTAAGTGCTTATGCAGGGAGCCAAGCTTTATGTATCATGTGTCTAATAATATCTACGGTGCTACTCATATGCTTCTTTAAGCAAGTGTGTCTTAAGGTGGGTCTTAAAGGTGGATAGAGAGGGTGCTAGTCGGGTATTGAGGGGAAGGGCATTCCAGAGGTGTGGGGCAGTCAGTGAGAAAGGTTTAAGGTGGGAGAGGGCTTTAGATACAAAGGGGGTAGAGAGAAGACATCCTTGAGCAGAACGCAAGAGTCGGGATGGTGCATAGCGAGAAATTAGGGATGAGATGTAAGGAGGGGCAGAAGAGTGTAAAGCTTTAAAAGTGAGGAGGAGAATTGCATGTGTGATATGGGATTTGATAGGATGCCAGGAGAGTGATTTCAGCAGGGGAGTCGCTGAGACAGATTTAGGAAAGAGTAGAGTGATTCTGGCAGCAGCGTTTAGGATAGATTGTAGGGGAGACAGATGAGAGGCAAGAAGGCCGGACAGCAGGAGATTACAGTATTCGAGATAGGAGAGAATGAGGGCCTGAGTCACAGTTTTAGCAGTCGAGCAAGAGAGGAAAGGGCGAATCTTTGTAATATTGCGCAGGAAAAAGCGACAGGTTTTAGATACGTTTGGAATGTGAGAGGAGAATGTGAGACATGAGTCAAGTGTGACCCCTAGGCAGCGTGCTTGGGCTACTGGGTGAATGATGGTACTTCCAACAGTAAAGTGGAAGGAGGTAGGAAGGCCAGGTTTGGGAGGAAGTATGAGTAGCTCTGTTTTTGCCATGTTAAGTTTGAGTCGGCGGAGGGCCATCCAGGATGATATCGCAGAGAGGCATTCCGAAACTTTGGTCTGTACAGCAGCTGTAAGGTCAGGGGTTGAAAAGTAAATTTGTGTGTCGTCAGCATAGAGGTTATTAGAATTTGCACTCAGGGCTGTCAGCCCTCAGGAATATCGGAGCTCAATGAGTGCATATGTGTATGCAAATTTGGTGACTGGAGAGCCTAAGCATTAGGTATGTACACCAATAATGTCATAATCCCCCTCCTCACATCCACCGATGAATAGTAATAGTTGTAGAACAATCAGAAAGGCAACTGGCTAATCTCATATAGCACCAGCATTTTGTCTGCGTGGTACTCACGGTTACCAGCTTGCGAGTCCTGGGGGGCTGAGGAAGGGGGAAGCCGTATCAGCGACGTAGCTCCAAGATGTATTCACAGCTGTTGAAGAGGGAGCTGGTAAGTGCTGATACCCTCTAAAGAAGGCTGACAGATGTCTGAGAGCCCCTCCGGTTTAGGAACCGTCTGCGTCAGCTGAAGCCTTGTGTGGCCGACGTCGTAGTGACTAGAACCACCGGGGAATCAGCTGGATGCTGCATCGCTTTGCCTCTGTGTAAACTCTCCACGCCATCAATAGGAAGCAGGAGATGGAAAGCAGATCAAGTGATCTCCAGCACAGCGTGCATCCGTGTGCATGTTCAGGTAAGTGGATAGTCCCAAAGGGAAATAAAAGAGTAATAAAAAGTTACTCTTTGACAAAGCGCCCTGTGCGTGAAACGCATCAGAGTACCTGCCAAGACTATCCATGTACCTGTTATTAAGCTAATACACTTTATTTTTTGATTTTTGAATCCTGCTTCTACCAGTTCATTTGGTTTGCTGTGCTCCGGTTTTCCCTTTGGGACTATCCACTTACCTGAGCATAGAGGTGATATTTAAACCCAAGGGATGTGATTAGGTCACCTAGAGAAAGTGTGCACAGAGAAAAGAGAAGAGGTCCCAGGACAGAACCATGCGGCACCCACACAGAGAGATCTATGGAGGAGGAGAAGGTGTTAGCAGAAGAGACACTGAAAGTACGATGGGAGAGGTTAGAGGAGATCCAGGATAGAGCTTTGTTACGAATGCCAAGAGTATGGAGAATGTGAAGGAGAAGAGGGTGGTCCACGGTGTCAAATGCTGCAGACAGGTCGAGTAATATGAGCAGAGTGTAATGACCTCTGTCTTTGGCATCATGGAGGTCATTAGTTATTTTAGTGAGGGCTGTTTTAGTCGAGTGAGCAGTGCGGAAGCCAGATTGTAGAGGGTCTAGGAGAAAATGGGTGTTGAGAAAGTGGAGCAAGTGAGAGAATACAAGACATTCAAGGAGTTTAGAGGCAAAAGGCAGGAGGGAGACAGGTTGATAGTTAAAAAGACAGGTAGGGTCAAGTTTGCTGTTTTTGAGTAATGGTATAATGGTTGCATGTTTGAAAGAGGAGGGAAAGGTACCAGAATAGAGGGAGTAGTTAAATATGTGTGTGAGCATAGAGGTTATAGTAGGAACAAGATGTTTTAGCAGATGGGAGGGAATGAGGTCAAGAGGGCAAGTGGTAGAGGGAGAAGAGGAGATCAGTAGTGATACATCCTCCTCTGTGACAGCGGAAAGAGTGTCAAGGAAGGCAGGAGGAGAGTTAGGAAGCAGTGTAGGATGGGAGGAGGAAACAGAGGGGATGTTCTGACGAATGGATTCCACCTTTTCCTTGAAATCAGCAAAGTCCTGAGGTGAAATGGAGGAAGAAGAGGCAGCTGAGGGTGGTCTGAGTAGAGAGTCAAAGACAGAGAAGAGTCAGCGTGGGTTAGATTTGTGTGTGTTGATTAGAGAAGTAAAGTAGGTTTGTTTAGCCTGAGAGAGGGCAGAGTTGAAACAGGACAGCATACATTTGTAGTGAAGGAAGTCTGCGATAGTGTGAGATTTCCTCCAGAGGCGTTCAGAGGAACGAGTGGAGGAATTTAGCCAGGATCTAGGGTTAGAAGGGCGAGGGCGGCAGAGAGACATTGCTGTATCATGACAGGAAATCTCTAAAATGCATGTATACAATAGAATAACATTTTGGTGTCTGCCATGTTAATTGTGAAGTAATACTTACTCCTCTATAGCCCTTATAGCTCATGGCAATTACCCATCAGACAGTCATGTCTGCAACCAGAGCTCGCTATTCATAGGTATTTACACGGAGTCATTTATGGTTAATTTTGCAGAATGTTTTCTGGTCTGATTTAGTAGAAACCTTAGAGGGTTGAAAGACAGCAGCCCTATTAAGTAATAATGTATATAGTTACAAATTAATTTGCAATGAGGAAGACCCGTATCTTTAATACATATCATTCAATAAATACCCTTTGCGCATTTAACTCCCGAATGTATAACATGTTTAATTGTGCCCTCGAACGGTATTGAATAGACAAGACTGATTTTTGCAGTGCACAAATGTAATGGTTATTGATGCTCTGCAAACACTTCAATGAAGAAAGGTGATTCACAAGACGCGCAATAACATTAATGTGATCATGTCAGAGTAGAGTGTTTCCCAATATTTGCGTAATAGTTAGACTGGTGGAGAGGGGAAGATGTCTGACAATACCTGATATAGTAACAACTGTTGTTTGTATTTATCAAGGATTCGTGGAAAAAGGAAATGATTTCTATCTACGTCTAGGCTCAGTCATGAAGCAGTAAATGGACAGCATTGCTGGGTCAAAACACCCAAAGTTCATATCATGGATACTGCATCATGTCTATTGTGTTCCTACGGTGGCAGAATGCAGAACGACCATGGCTCAGCAAGGTGGAAATAATGCATAATAGCTGTGCTCACGTGGTTCCAGTATGCCAAGAACGCCCTGCCTGGGAAGGTATGAAATCCTACAATACCACTGAATACTAAACCCCACTGTAGGTGGCATATCCCTGCAGTACTGAAAGATCAATTGAAAGTGTCGTCTTGAATACCTTACCATACCCTGGTTATAGCAGGCTTGTGACTGGGATATACAGTCATTTTTATCCTCATCTATGTACACCCCTTTATTTTAGATACATACTAATAAAGTTATTTTAACTCTTATCACTTATCATTACTATTAGTATTCACTTTAGAGTTACAGAGTGCTCCTAGCTGAGTCCTTTTTCTTCTGTACATCGTCTTGAATAAAGCAGCAATCTGCTCTGCTCTTACAAACAAATGTTTATTTTATTTTTAGCATTGCAAAGTCCTTTTCCTGTTTTAACCTCTTGGGTGCCCCATTATGTTGTCACCGTAACATGTGGTCTGACATTCCAGGCATAGTGAAGGCTACGTTATGGGCTTCCTGCTCATTTTCTAGGAGCGATCACGTTGTGTGTTCCTATGGAGCACTGAACTTGGTCTGGCCAGCAGAGGAACGGAAGAGGGGGGCTCTTCTGTTCCCGGCATCAGTGATGTCACAATGTGCCGGAGGAGCTCCGGCACTCACAGGGAATTCTGTAGTTAAAATCTGGAGATATCAGATGCTGAAAATGTGCCCCCCTGGGAGGATAAAATGGCTGCCGTAATTCACACTTAAGACAACAGGAGCTGTTGTGGTAATGGCCGATACCATTGAGATAACCAACTGGTGAAAAATCAGAAACCAATGCAGATTTGAAGAAAAACGAAAATGTAGATATAAGCCAGCACAACTTGAACTATCAGGTTATGTTATGATTTAATTTCTATTGCTCGTGGGATCACAGCTATAATAGATCCCAAGACATTTTTGTTTTCCTATTGGAAACCACATTACAAAGCAATGTGTTGCCTGTCCCTCAGGCAGCGAAGGTATTCCAAAAAAGCAGGTGTGAACAGCACCTTTCTCAGTAAAAACCTCTATATAATGAGTATTACAGTAAGAACGATGCAGCAGCACTGATTACGAGGGGGTCCGTGACTTTTGTCAGACCCATTTCCAAATTGCAAGTTGGACATGAATTCTCATCTCTTTGCTTAGGGCTTCAGTACCGTTTGCCCTTACACCAACACTACAGTATTAATCTTATCTGACAAAGACACAGGACCCAAATGCATCAAACCCAATGTAACACTTGACGCAAAAGGATTGAGCGGAGAACCCCTAGTTGTCTACATGTTCATAATGCAGAACAGTCAGACTTGTAGCTTTTATGTGCTTTATTGCCTGATAGATGGCGTTGTCTTTTATTATCTAACAAACAGAAAACACTGCAAGTGGAAGTGATAAATTTTACAGTGCTTGCTGTTATGGTCCTGCCAGTTGAGCATCCGATTTAATAGCATGCAGCCCATGGTATGCTTTAAGGTCAGCCTTTGGTTCTGCCTCCGTGGCACCGCTCTCATTTGTTAGCATGTAGCTGCAAAAGGTTACGTTTGGAGGCTCGTAGCCTACGGGGAGCGAGAGTGAGCGGGTTACCCAATCTCACTCCCAAGTATTTAAATAATGCTGAGCTGCTACAAAACCATTAAAACTACCAGTCCATGCCACCACAAATTAACCTCTGGGCAGCCAGAAAGGCCTGCAAGGTACACTCCTTTCCTGTGGTAAAAATTAGGATTTTCGTTTGCTCCAATTTCATCAAGAAAAATCACACAATCAGCCCTTATGCTGTAAAGTGTGATAAACGCAGATGGTGTGCTCTCGCAGGAAAATCCCCATTCATCACACCTTACAGAATAAGGGCCAGTGTGTTTGCATGCACAGAACCTAGCTAAATTCACCAAGTGCAGTGTGGTCCATCTGTAAGAGTGGCAATAAAGGAACATTTTAGGGAGAGAAGAGGGTATGTAAGGCAGAAGATGCCCCCCATATCACGCACTCTGATATAAGGCTTCATATTTTATTTCAAAGTCTCAACTTCCGTGAATACGCCGAGACCCATTAATACTTACACCAATTCAGTGGTAATGATCCCAGAAGTTCAGAATGCGCAGGTTGGGCCATAGTTAAAATGGCTGCCTTCACAATGCCTTTCTTCTACCATAAAACATGACCCATTATCATGACACATTTGCAGTTGTTGCAGTGAGGGATGCAGGGTTGAAAGTAGCAGTTTTTTTTGTTGTTGCCAGTATTGTATCAGGAAGAGATAAATGACCCCCTATGCATGTTATTTTTTTAGATGAGTTTGCGTATAAGTTCCAGCCTCCTGCATGTAGCAGCGTATAAGAGTGATAAGCCCATTTACTTTTGACTTGCTTGCTCTGGCTCTGCACTGTGAGAAGCCGGCTGCTAAACAAATGCACTCTTATTACAATTAGTTATACAAGTCTCGTGGCAGCAAAACCAATTATGCCACATCAACAAAACAACAAATGAAAAACCGCACCAGATTTTGTAATTTTTATTTTTAAGAGAAGGACGGCACTGTTTTTCTGTTATGTTTTTTTATATATAATTATAGTGCTGATCTTTAGAACCACTTTTTACACCGATTTTGCAGCCGCATGACTGAGACTGACCCGAATAAATTACAAATGTAGAGCCTGACATTGTGTTACCGGGGGAAACAATCTTTCCTGTTATTAACCAGAACATCACTGAATTTCCATGGAGTTGGTACAGAATGGCACAATATATCCGAACGTAAGGCACCACAGGGGACTATAAAGTCTGCTATACCTGTACAAACCGAGACAGAAAGAAATAAAAGGCATCTCAAAGAAGGAGGAAAATCTGTTCCTGTCTGACAGCCCGAGCAGCCACATTCCCCTTGTATTCATCTGCTACCCTTCAAACACGGGGTCATGTTCAGAATCTCGGCAGCACTCAAAAAAGCACACACCTGCTGTTTGCTTCCTACTCAAGGGCCCCGGAAGACCAAAAACGGACAAGAAAAAGCAAATTGTTTCTCTTGGGGAAAGAGCGCCATTGTTGCACCAACTAATTATGTACATTATGTGTACAAATGAATCCACCCTCCGCTAATGACTGGTCCCTCTGTTGATTTACAGCTGCTTCCAAGGAGTGGAGTTACAAAGATGGTACAGTATATCTGTAGGTGTGCTCTCACTGTGTGGGCTGCCTGCCCAAAGTATGATCTTACACATACGTTATGTGCTAGGTCAGGAGTGCGCGATGATTTTTTTGGGGGGCGCAGCAGTTATAGAGGCCCCGCACCCTTCCACAAAGCATTTAAATTAAATGCCAGGAAAGCGTGCAAGCCCTCTGAAACTCTTACCTTGACAGCTTCGGCAACGCGGTGTCAAATGATGCCGCGAGGTCACGTGACTTGACGTCACATGACCCGCAGCGACATTTGACCCCATGTCGTAATCACAACGCGGCGTCAAATGAGACCGCGGGGTCACGTGACATTACATGACCCTGCGGCATCATTTGATGCTCTAGAGAAGGTAAGGGGAGGGGGGAGGGGAAGGGGGAGGGAGAGCACTGGGAGAGAACAGGAACGGGGGCGCAGGGACAAAAGTTTGCGCACCCTTGTGCTAGGTGATACCATGCTATATATTTCTTCTTGCAATACACACACACACACACACACATACACAGATGTAGTGAGACTTACTGTCAATGGGGCCGCAGATGAACTAGCAAAAGTCCATGGCGCCAGGGACAGTGTCTGCCGCGATTGAACTGCAGGGGGTCAATGTTTCTGAATGGGACCCCCCACAGCTTTAATCCTAAAGTGCCGTGACCGCAGCACCAAAGACATTAAGCTTTACTAAATCTGTAGTGAAGGGTTTAAGATGATTATTTATGAAGCAGTCTTTTGCCATAAGACAAAATATGACAAGACCTGGCCCTCACAAATTCATAAGATATAGGCAATGGTTAGTGCCTCCAGCAGAAATGTCGAGAGCCTCTCAACATCCGCCAAAAGTAAGGTAGATGAACTGGGGTGAAGCTGGGCACTGAAGCTCTTTATTAAAACATAAAACTAGCCGAACAGGGCCGACATTTTGGTCTGTAATTAGACCTTCATCAGGGCTCATGACACAAGATAATCTCACATCAATTTATACACTCACATGAAAAGATCAGTGGCACCAGCGTACCCCGTGTGCGTGTGACATCATTACACGGCGCGGCCAAGAAAAGGGTACGAAAGAAAACCACGCCCCCCCAGAATGACATCGAGTCACTGCTAAAATGTAAGGCAAACACACAGCAGTCTAATGCATGATTTATTCATCTGTATACGAAAAATGACAATATGCAAATGTCATTAGTCACAATTACCATACAACGCTATAATCATAAAGAAATGTACACTATATATGTATCTTTACGGTGGAGGGTTTTTCGTCACCTCTTTCACCCACCTTAAATTATGTAATTGCGTGAAACCTACCCATCCTTAAAATTGCAAAGTCAGTACAACCAGCCTGATGAGACCCAAAAGGTAGAAACAACTGTCTGTGGGTAGGTTTACTGGCTATGCATCTTAACCCAGGCTGTGCTGAAAGCTGTGTAATACAACAAGCATAATCTCATAAGGGTTCCATGTAAAAATGGATTTGAGGCAAAAGGTGACACGTGCTCATTTGCATGTCATTTCCCAGAATCCCTTGCTGTAGTGGAAGCACTGTATGCTAGGTGTTAATGGCGAAAAGCAGGGTTGCAGACCTGTCTAAGACATGTGAATGTGCTCACAAGTGATATTTGTATTTGCGCTCTGTTCTTATGTATAACTAATGCTTATGGAATTTTATACTTCTGTATTTCTTTATGATTATAGAGTTGTATGGTATAGTAATTGTGAATAATTTCATTATATGGGATTCCTGCTGCATCATGGGGGTTTGGGGAGGTCCCCCATGGGTTCCGAATATATTTCCTCGACAGGTGCAGCTCCCTAAACTGAGGCTAAACCAGAGGCCGCACCTGAATCAGCGAATAACACCAGAAGATATTGCCGTGGTCATTAAGGACTCCAAAATCAATGAAAGTTCCTGATGGCTAAACCAACGTGCACTATAAAAAATGATCCAAGCTCATCATTCCCCACTTAGTCATGCTATTTAATAAATTCCTGTAGGGTCTACTAGTCACAGATGATATGGCCTTGGACAATATCATCCTCATACTATAAAAGGGTAAGAACACCACCTGCAGCTCCAGCTACCGCGCCATTTCCCTTAACAGCGACGTAAAAATATTTTTACAAATTCTAGCATCATACATGATACTACATCACGATCAAGTTGGATTTATTCCAACTCGACAAGCCCCAGACAATGCGCAGGATAGTAGACCTGACCCATATAGCCAACACTAAAAATATCCCCATGTTGCTCCTCTCCCTGGATGCGGAAAAAGCTTTCGATCATTTAGACTGGAAGTTTCTTGTCAGTGTCGTACTTCAAATGGGGTTTAGAGGATATTTTCTCACAAGGGTCTGACTCTAAGGGCTTTACAATTCTCCCTGCGCGAAGATCACTAATGCAGGTCTTATGTGTAGTTAGTTTAACATCTACAAAGGAACCAGACAGGGCTGCCTCCGGTCTCCCGTGCTCTTTGCCTTATCAATTGAGCCTTTGGCTTCTGCCATCAGATTGAATCATAACATACAATAATTGGGGATAAAGGCCAGTGATAGAGTACAAAGTGTCTTTGTTTGTGGATGATATCCTCATGACGATGATAACTCCTGACGTCTCTCCCAAACCTGTTCCAGGTACTAACTAGAGCTATATGGAGCCATCTCGGGTTTAAAATAAATCACTCAAAGGGTCCAGGCCCTGAATGTCAACCTCCCTAAACAAATGCCCAAATTAATAAAAACTAAATTTCGATTTCACTTGGAACTCCCAGTCTCTCCCTTATTAGGGGGGTGGGGGGGGGGATAGGGGGATATCCCCAGAAACTATGGCCTGCTCTATACTCTACATTATACAACAATGATAAAAAATGCTGTTGAGGCCTGGTGCAAGTATTGTTACTCATGGATCGACAGAGTCATCTCTGTCAATATTAAGCCTTTCCTGAAGATTATGTCTCTGTTACGATCTTTACCGATCCCGGTCCCGCCCAAAGATCTGAAGGCTTTGCAAACACACATTTCCCATTTTGTTTTGGGGGTAAGGATCCCAAGGTAAAAAAAATGATATTTTATAGAGCCACAGAACTCAAATATGGGACTTAGATCCCTAATTTGGCCAAATATTATCAAGCCTCCCAACTAGACCAACTCCTCCTGTGGAACACCCCCAGATGCTCAAGGGCTTGGGTCGATATAGAACACGCAGAGTAGGTCGGTCAATATCGAATCTCTATTATGGCTGGATTCTGCATAATAGGCCGGCCTCTACTAAATCAAACCCGATTATTAAACACGCCGTCTCTCTGTGGTCACGTGGTGCGGCAATCAGCCAATGAGGAGGGGAGCTGGGGAGCTGTCTGGAGCAGGGGAGGGAGGCTCACAAGAGCAGGCTTGGTGAGGGGAGGCAGGGAGGGACAGGAGCTCTTACTGACCCCTCTTAAGATGTGTGTGTGTGGGGGGGGATGATGACAAATAGACCCTCCGCTCAAACCATGCCCCCACCGCTCCAGCTCCCGCTCCCTACAGACTGCAGGTAGCGGTCAATTGCCTCTCAGCGCGCCGCCTGCATGCAGTGCGGGCGCGCTGACTGAGGCAGCGGGGCCTCGGGTCGGTCTGTACGGAAAAAGATCTACTTATTTTTCCGTTTCTTTTTTCCTTTCCCCTCTACCACTCCTATTGATTTGGCCTAATATGTTTCTATTCTGTTATGATTCTTTTGGGGTTAACTCCTCTCCCCCATCAGTTATTATGTTAACATGTTCCCTTCTTTTTTCTGTACCCCCTTAAAATCAAAGAAACCATTCAAAATAAATAAAGTAGTGGTGATGTGCCCTACTGTAGTTCAATAAATAAATAAACCTGTTAAACAATTGGCAAAGATAATTTTATAAACGATGTATACAATGTGTATGTTATAAAACCGTACGGGTAGAAAAGCCTTTCTGTTAGCATTTCTTTTTCATTTTCTTTAAAAAGAAAGTCGAATTGTATGTTTGTGATCACAAAAGCAGTGGTGTTTTAAGTGTATATATTAAAAAAAAAAAGAAGTGGTACTTCACTCGGTACCACCTGGTACTATCACGGTGTGATCTCTTGCTAAGTTGCAACCATACAACTACAGGAAGTTACCCGGAAAATGTGACCTTTATATTTAGCGATGGGCAAATGTGATAAATTTTCAATTATGTTTCAGATTTTTTTTGTTGTAAAGTTTGTTTTAAGTTCTTTAATTTTTTACTGTTTTGTGTGCCAGCTTTTTTCAGACTCTAATAAATTAGAAAATATAAAAAAAATATGGAAAAATTAAGTTTGTGCAGCAAATTCAAATGGCAAAATAAAATGATTTACTTGTCTCTATTTATTTTTAACGTTTTCCCCTCTCACCCTGTCACTTTTTTTTTCTGTACCCCTCCCAATATATTGAAACTGTGACCTTATAAGACTTTTTCACAATTTTTTGTACAGAAGATAGAAATTAAAAAGGCAATCCATGTGTTCTTTTGTTTTTCTTATAGAGGATTGAAGCAGGGGGTCCCCGGAGCTGAACCCCACTAATTTCAGCTCCAGGGACCCCTTGCTTCTGGAGGTACTTACCTCCATAGTGGGTGCCGGTAGCCGCTCCAGGGTTCATATTATGGCTGCTTTTCAAAGCTCCTCGGGCCCTGCGTGCTTATAGGAAGCCATGATGTCACCCGGTGCGACTTCCTATAGGCACCCATGTGACTTGGGGCTTTAAACTTTAGGAGATACCAGCACCTCCTTCAGAGGTATCTCCAGAAGCAGGGGGTCCCCAGAACTGAAATGAATGGGGTTCAGCTCCGGAGACCGGAGATCCCCTGCTTCAATCCTGTCTGAAAAAACGGCATGAATTGCTCCTTTCCTTTAAGACCGCTCTGGATAATTTATTTTAGGACGTTCTGCTACTCTTAAGCCATGCCTCATTTACAGCACGTTGTGCCACCCGCGTGAAACACAAATGTCAGGAAAAAGAATGTTGTCACCAGCCTATCATGAAATGTATTGGTGCTCTTGCTGCGAGTGGACATTTGCCTCTGACTTGTGCCCGGATTAATGGTGTCTGACAGAGGATATTTGTGTGCTGATACAGCTAAAAGAAAGTGAGATCCTTCAGGCGACTCTGATAAATGCACTATCATGGTTTCCAGGTGACCTTGGAAAGATATCTGCACCATAGCAACATTCCTGTACAAGTCAATGGCACGTTACCCTTAACCCCTTCACTGTCAGCCTGCATTGCATAAAATTATTATTTTACCATTTTCACTTGCTTTTTAGTCTTCGTTGCGTACGTCACTGTGAGATCATCTAAACGAGATGGGAAACATTAGGAAAACATTCTCTGAATCATCTGTTTGGGAGTGGCCAATATTTCTCAGAAAGTATTACAGCCCCCCCACCACCCCACAGATTCGTTAATGGCGAAGTACGGTACCCCTTCTTTGGTAGTGTTTGAGCCCTAGACTAAACCCTAACACAGGGAGGAGTTGTACCACTATAACAATGGCATGTGTCACATTCTGCATCACAAAACTCCACCACATCTGAAGGGGCATAAACGTCTGTGATCAATGGTCTCTATCAAAAGGAAGGATGCTTAATTAACAAGGTTAGTGCTTCCAACGTAGATTTGATCAAAAACCTTGCTCTTTCCCTCCTTGCCTCTCTACCCACTTTATGGAAGCTCTTTGAGAATTGATTTACTTAAGAAATAAAACCACCCAGTTCATTCTGCGCAGACTTTGGTTTGGATTGGCTTTTGGAGTATCCATTTACATATATTGCATTATTTTTGCTAATTCTGTATATGGTCTTTAGCACTACACATCTATTTTGCTAGCCTTTGGTTTGCACTGAATTGTAGAGTTAGCGGTGTGACTTTTGTGAGTAAAATCCTATGATCTTGCTTCAAGCTGTTTATAAGTTTACATCTTGTAATTACCTGCAGGAAAACCTTTGCACCAAGTGTTGGTAGCAGTGTGAAAGCCCCTCTGAGGGAATTTTAAATACAAACAGCTGACGGTCAGAGCACAATGACAAATGCATTTGCTCTTTGAGGGATTAGTGTGTAGCTCCAATAGAATATGTCAAGAAAGCAACAGATGGAAGTATTCCTCTGATGGGAGCGCCACAGAAGAAGGATTCGAGCATGATAGGAACACTGTGAACAACAGAGAAAGCTGGAAAAGGCTCTACAGTGATCCAAAAGTACAAGCATTTTTGGGTGCTTATTAAACACGTTTTTAAATCAGCAATTGTCCCAGGTGCCCATGTGAGTTTAACTCATTAGGAAATAAAAAATCTTAAGCTTCTGAGGTCGCCATAGTAACCTGTAGATTGCACTGGGTTCTGGCGAGAGATCCATTTTAACCTCCCGGACACGTAATATTTCAAATGCTTAAATGTCCTGAATGAAGCATCGACTTTTAAAAATAAAAACCGCTTTGGGAAGGGCAAGAAGAGGTCCCTTAAAGTAAGTAAAATTGCACACAACAAAAGGAAATCTGCGCAGACTGCTGCTTTAAAGTGTGCATAAAGTAAAGAGTGTAATTCTGTTCTTTTCAGATCTTTTAAAAAAGGTTAACACGTCAAAGCTACCAACTTGCCTTTCCCTTGGATCTACTGAAAAGGAAAGCATAAAATGCTGAATACACATGTACAACAATATACATATATAATACACAAATGTATATTCACTTGTCCTCACTGAGCTCAGATGAATGACGAATGGCTAATATTCTACTTAAGAGATATGGCTTTGGTTGAAAAGTGTTAGATTACAATGCAAGAGTTTAGATTCCCACTGGCTCTTGCTGCTGTTCTTGGGGTCCTCATCAGCTGGGGGGAGGATAAAAACCCTATAGTGAATAGATAATATTCTTTTGCAGACAGTAGCTCACATAAAAATCTCTTCAACAGAAATATATATATATATATATATATATTTTTTTTTCACAAACACATTCATTCAAAGCAGTATTGGCACATATTTGGAAGACTGTAGTCTATTTTCTTTACTACTTGTCTCAAATTGGCCAAGTAAGTTGTGGTTTGAAAATACATTTTTAATCTTGACAGTGAACGGCGAAAATGAAACATGCTCAGAGCATTTTGGATGAGGAGTCGAGACAGCACGATGCTTTGATATTGATATTGCAAGAATTCAAGGGAAAATGTTTGAAGAGCTTACAGCCACATCTGCTCAAGACGAGACAATTCCACCACAAGCCAATACCTTTCTGACCACAGGGCAACATGTTTAAGTGATTGGCGATACATCTCAAGAAAAAGGCCTCAACTAAAAGGTAGAATATAAACTGTTGCGGTCATTAAAAACAGGAGAAGATTGACGCCCACCAGAACTGTCCATTACAGACATGGTGATGGGCAGAGCCCTCTCACACCGCATACTGCAGCTTATTAAGGGTCTTCATTCTGCAATTCTGCTTTGTCAACCAAATACAGAGGTAGCAGACGTTATTTCGCCTGTTAATACACTGCGTTGCATTAACGCTGGCACGTTATTTAACAGTAGTGCTATTGAAATAATGGGTAAGGAGATAACGCACAAAATAACACCTTAAATATTACGTGTGTTAACGTGTGCACTAACATCTGCTATATCTGTATTCAATAACGTCCCCCGCTGCTAGAATGGTCAGCAATGCTTGCAAATGTATTATAAGACCTTTTTTGCCATTTAAAGTGTTAATAGAAAATAAAGGCGCCAAAGCCACCAGAAAGGTACAGATACCGTCTGCCAACACAAGCAAAAGAGCATTATTAAGACATGAAGTAACATATTTCCAAAATGAATGCACAACTAGCACTGGGAAAACCCAGAGATCTGAGGTCAAATGTTGCTGCTGGAATGGGGATAAATGTGCCCTTGTGAACTCCGAAGGGTACGTGCAAATCTAATCTTCACATGCCATCCTGTGGATTAAACATTTCCATTAGGGAAAGGGAATAAAGGAAAGTGTAGTATTGTACAATAGCAAAGGAGATACTTTGTTACACGCATCCCGAAAGAAAACATTGACTGGAACTGGAAGTGTTGACTCTTTCAATGTTCATTCGGAAGATTTCATAATTGAGCAAGTGTGATTTGGTGGCAGATCATTCCACACTGTTACCATAAATTGGAGGTCATCTGCATATGGAGTTGTGGAAGCCCATGATGAAAGCTAAAAGCCTTTCAACTAGGCAGGGCTTCAGCTGCTGGGGTTCTATGATGTAGTGTTCTACAAATAACTTGTTAGTAGTGACACCTTAGAGACCAACATTTACAGAGGCAACGCAGATCTAACCTGTCTCCCCAAGACACATTATATGACATTAACTAAGAAAAATACATACGGAATTATGTTAATGCTCATACCATTCTGGGTCAAGGAAAACATTCTGGGATCTACGTATGTATAAGGCAGTGTTTCCCAACTCCAGTCCCCGGGAACCCCAACAGGTCAGGTCTTAAGGATATCCCTGCTCCAGCACAGGTGGGTCAATCAGCAGCTCAGTCATTTTGACTGAGCCACCTGTGCTGGAGCAGTGATAACCTGTTGGGGTTCCCTGAGGACTGGCATTGGGAAACACTGGTATAAGGCATCAGTATAAGTGGCTGTCATAAAACAGACACACAGAAGAAGACAAAGTTAGTACTGCTCTGTGAGCCAATGTATTACACTAATTTATACTGTATATGTGGCGTGTGCGACAACATATTTTTCATGAAGAAACAAAATGACGTTAGGGTGTGGGGTTAGAGGAGGAGTTACGATGTTTCCTGTGGGGCAGATATGTAAATGATACGTAACATTAAACTTTGCGTATGTGCAACTTTGTGCACCATACTGTAACTACACAAATCCGCCTTTTGTTTCCTCTCTCTTATCTGAACTTGTGCATAAAAATAAGATGCTCTTTGTGGCATGATTAAGGACTGAAACACTTTATCAACAGCCTAAAGGTTAATATGCTATGCATTACCTCTTTAGTGGGTACAGTAGCTGCCGGCTCAGAGATGTCCTCACCTGTTCTGGACTTGTGTTTGAAGACAGAAAGGAACATTGCGTTGTGGGGAACAGTTTTGCGAGTCATAATCCCACACAGGTGACAGCTAAGCACATTGAATTCTTAATTAAGATATTATGCATAGCAGAACTGCACAGCAAGCAGAAAGTGCACACAGGCGCACACTCCTTTAACTTGCAAGATGGCTGTGAAGATAAATACAGCCATTTAATTAAAATGAAATGCACTTTGAAGTATAAGTGGCACCTTCAGCAGGGAAAAGGTTAACCCATAAACTGTCCGACAGGGTTAGAGTGCACTGTAATCGGTGGTCATTTGTTAAAACCCTTTGTGTTAATGAGGAGCACAATATAGCAGTGCAATAAAATGGGTTATTTGTTCATCTGTGATAGCCCACCTTTAATAACCCAGAGTCGCATCGCCTAAAGACTCACTGATATTTCAGAAATGAAGAAAATGAAAATAAATCAGAAGGTAGTTAGTATTTTTTTTAAACCAATGCGTCGCTAGTCCCTCTGGCAGCAAAAAGGTTAAGTAGAATATCAAGAGATGGTGCTGTTTACGTACAGAAATGTCTTTAAGACAAGGCACTAGGAGGTGCAGTCCTGCAAGTTTGGCATCATTACCAAGAAGGCCTTCTGAACAACTAGAAGATAAACGCAGCAGAGCTCCACTAATGGATGATCTTGTCACACCAACTCAATAACCCTCTTCCAGGGACTGGCCAGGAAGATGGATAGCAGTAAGCCAGGTGACATTGCCTATCTAGCTTTGAGTGCGTTTTCCGGCACTGAGGCCAACAGCAGGCTCATAAAGAAAGCTGTCAAGTTCTGGACTTGATAGGTACTATAGAAGGTAGAGAGCAAATAGGCTGGGTGATAGAAGGCAGAGGACCATGGAAGTACAGTATACTAAACCAAGTCAATAGCCAATCGTTTCCCCCAATGCTGCTAAAACAAGCTTTCCTACCATACATACATACATACATAGCAGCCTCTCCAATATCAAAACAAACTGCCACACCAGTCCCCTCAGCTCCCTTTCCAACTGTCACCAACTGTCATTCCACTGGCTAAGCACAGTAACATGGTCCAGTCAAATGTAATTCTTGAAGGGGCCATGTCCTGTGCTGATAGACACAGCGGGTTACACGATTTTAACACTTTTGTTTCTGTGAGCGCATTTTTAAGGGTTTCATCAACCTAATACATGTATTAAACGGTAATACACTATGGGGCATGCGCTTCTGCCTTTTGATTTTTAGATCCCCTGGAACTTGGTTTATTCCACAGAAGCTGCTCAGACCCCAGGAATTATTTGGGCCAGCTATGCTATATCCCTTTTTCAAATAACCTGGACTTTGCTATAATGATCAATATCTCCTACTGTTTTAAGAATACTACTGTTTGGACAGCTTTTTTTGCGCTGACTATGATATATATATATATATATGTATAATTATTTTTTTTACACATATACATACATACACTTAGATTGTAAGTTGTTAAGGTTGGGAATTTTCTTCCTTACACTGACTTCTTCTATGTTTCTATATTCAAATGGTACCGTAACATGCACACAGTCGGAAACGTATGGCAATCAATGAAAACAAACCATGCACAGTGAGTGTTGACTTCAGACAGATATTGAAGACAGATCTCGCTGACCCACCAAGTCTTTTTTTATTTCTCCTTTCTGCTGCCTCATTGATTTCCGACTTTATCCCTGTTTGGGGAACCATTGAGCCTATTTGAAGCATTTTTTAATTGCTCCACAATAAATATTAAGGATCTCTGACCTCTAAACCAGACTCCTTGTTCGGCATCATTACACCCCAAATTACCCGGTCATAATTAACCAGATATGACATCATCAACCAATACATGTAAATCTTTGAACTTCAAACATGCATACAGTATACCCCAGATGGTTGAATTCCACAGGAACGGAACTACTATAAGTAGGTATCCCAACCACCCAAAGGCTCATTGGACATCAGAGACAATGTTTTACTTGTAATTAATGGCTTGAGAAATGTGGTGATGCATATTGATGGATGGGGGAAGGGGTCCCCTCCAAGGAATCCTCCCTCCCCCCCCCCCCCCCCCCATCACAACCTGCAGCTACCCATCTGTTAACTTATAATCTTATGGTAGAGTGAAGAACTAAGAAAATACGACACAAAGTATCATTCAGAGGACAACAGCAAGCAGGGAGGAAATAGACAAAGACAGTAGCACACTTGACAAGTGGCCACCTGCTCTTTGTTTTTTCAGTGATGACGTTCTGCAGCTTTGATGTAGCACTTTGATCCACAGAGCTTTCATGCTAAACCCAAAAGCTACGCTGCTTCAATACTCCAATAGCCCAGATCTTCTTCTGCGCGATTTAAGACTTCAACGTCTACTGCATTCTAAAATGGGAAAGCCAGTTGATCTGGCTTTCTAAGGAATAAAAGAAATGAGACCAGATCTCGCCGGCTCACACAAATTACATCTACCAAAAACATTATGGGATGAACATTTCTCCCAAGATAAAACTGCTCTGGTGAGATCGGACAGATAGTTGGTCTTGAGAAAAATAGAAATCGTGTGCATTTCCTGTTTCTTACAAAAAAACACCTTTGAGTTCTTCCTAATGTGTTTCCCCCATAACATGTTTCCCCCAAGGCAGTCTGGCCAGAATGCTTTTGTAAGATGCTTATGTATGTTAATTACACAACTCTAGATTCTCCTTTCAGCCCACGCACCTACTGGATGCTGATCCAACTCTGCTGTATATTGTTTTAGCGAGCTTTAAACTACACAGGGGGTCAATGCAAAGAATAAAGCAAAACTGACTTGTGCAGTATGCCGTCTCTGTTAGAATAAATGGAGCATATGTCTTTAGATGCGCAATCACTTGATTAGCTTTGCATTCTTCACAATCTCCACTTGTTAGCTCTGGGAATACAGCATAAGGACGTGACACGTGGCAAATGCCAGCAACAGATGTATGGTATGTGTGCAAGGTTTGAAACAACTCAATTCCAGACCCATCATATTCACAGGTATATACACAGGTACTGCATTTCTTATGTGTGCATATAAATGAACATCGCAAGAAGAAATGACCATCGTGGACCACCAAAAATGGTTAGCGACTGGATTACAAGAGGTAACAAAAGGAGAGGTCTTCACCGAGCAGTGGGATGATGAGGAGGAGGATGAGAATGATACAAATTAAGGGGCCCATGTACTAAGGAGCAAAATGGACATGAGGAATATTTTTATTATTTTGCGCTTTGTAGTGCTAATCTATGTAGTACTTTGCTCAAATATTTGATCATTGTGTATCAAGCTGCAATTTGGGAAGTGTCAAAAGAGGCGTTGCGAAAATAAATTTATCATGTTCTGTGCCTTTGTGTCACTATTTCTTCCGTTAATCAGCATTATAGATGTACATTAAGAAAATAATTCTTACATTTAAAACAACTGTCTGAAAAATCATTCACCACGTCACTACACACTGTGTTCTGAAATTCTTTCTATTAAACAAAGCTAAAAATGACACAACACTTCATTGGGGAGATGTATCAAAGCAAATCTGGAGCAAATTTGATGGAAATGGCATAATTTTCATCTTGAGTTACAAGGAGAAAAAACCCTTTCCTACATTTGATGTAAATGCCAGCAGAAAATGGAGGGGCGTTTCAAAACAAACTTCTATTTGGTCTTTCATTATGTTGATACAGTAGCTCTCCTCCCACATTCTTTTGGGGGGTCTCGTGTTGAGAAGGAGAAGCACTTTTAAATGACATAATTTCAGAGATTTTCAATACAAACCATGGCCTTGTAGCATGGGGGTATGTTCTAGCTCAGTGATTTTCAACTGAGGTTCTACAGGCACCCCTCATGGGTTCTGCAGCTGCCACGGGTTGGGGGGGGACTAGAGCTGGGACATCTCTCCAAGATGTCCCAGGCCCGGCAGTGTGGTGGCACCCCATGCAGCAGTGACCTGGCGGGTCCCAAGTTCATTGGCAACAGCCACCTGGTCACTGCGATCCTTCCTCTCCCTGCTCAACTGCGTTCAACTTCCAACTGACAAGAGGAGGGAGCTTCGGATCGACGCAGCACCGCAGGCCCCAAGGTAAGAGTATGCGCTCTCTCTGCAGTTTTCACTGCAGGGATTTTTGCAGAGCGTGCCGCTAGCTCCCTTAAAAAAAAGGAACTAAATTGTTTGTGTGTAGAAGAGAGAGGGGAGTGTGTGTGTGTATAGAAGGGAGAGGGGGAGAGTGTACAAGAGAGCGGTGGACTGTGTGTGTGTACAAGAGAGATAGGTGGAGAGTGTGTGTACATGAGACGTGTAGCGTGTGTGTACAAGAGAGAGGTGTAGAGTGTGCGTGTAGAAGAGAGGGAGAGTGTGCGAGTGTAGAAGAGAGAGGGGGAGCATGTGTGTGTGTGTGTGTGTGTGTGTGTGTGTGTGTGTGTGTGTGTGTGTGTGTGTGTGTGTGTGTGTGTGTGTGTGTGTGTGTGTGTGTGGAAGAGAGAGGGGGAGAGAGTGTGTGTGTATAGAAGAGAAAGGGGGAGAGTGTGTGTGTGGAAGAGAGAGGGGGAGAGTGTGTACAAGAGAGCGGGGGAGTGTGTTTGTGTACATGAGATGTGTAGCGTGTGTGTAAAAGAGGGGTAAAGTGCGTGTAGAAGAGAGAGGGAGAGTGTGCATGTAGAAGAGATGGGGAGAGTGTTTGGAAGAGAGGTGGAGTGTGTGTGTGTTGAAGAGAGAGGGCACGTAAGGGGGAGAGTGAGAGGGGTAGGGAGAGTATGAGATGGGTTGGGAGAGTATGGAGGGGGATGGAGAGCGTGAGATGGGGAGAGGGAGAGTGTAGAAGGGGGAGAGTGTGAGGGGGAGAGGGTGTATGGGAGAGGTGTAAGGGGGAGAAAAGAGACGGAGGAGAGCTGAGAGATGGTGGGGGAGAGACGGGGGAGGGATTTGAGAGACAGGGGAACGAGAGGTTGGGGGGGTGGGGAGGGTTGGAGTTCCCCAGAATTTCACAATCTTATTCTGGGGTTCCTTGACCAAAAAAAGGTTGAAAACCACTGAACTAGCTTAACAAACACAGAATGGCATCAACAATGCAGCTGATAGGGTCGCTGCTGCTCATGCCAAGATGTGTGTAAGTCAAACACTGGGGAATGGAAACCGATGGCTATGTGTAGGCGCTGTCAAATGAAGTTCACTGCTAAAGCAAAGAGATACATTCTTCAGAAAGGAACATTCTACGATCATCTGAGAATCCTGATATTGAATCAGCTTACATTGGATGCTCTGCTCCCTCCTCCTTTGCAGCTACTGTAATCGGCTTGATTCAAATATAGTTTAATGCCAAGTGCCTTTGCCTTTCTTAAAGTGGCATTGACTCTTGCCATATTTGTTGTTGTTGTAGTTTTGTTCTAATACAGTAGATGCTATAGTTGCTTACCTTTAAGTTAATGCAATTACCTAACTGGCCGATAGATCAATTCTCCTGTTATCAAGCAGCAAAGATCCTGTTTCCCTGGGCACGCAATATGGCTGCCAATTTCAAAAGAGACATAACATATAAAAGAAGGGGACGGCAGAAAAAAACAAAATCAATATAATGTTAAATCACTTTATGTAATCAATATTAAAAATGATGTGTTAACAGCACATGAAATATACAAGGCCATTTAAAAAAGCGGCACATTTCCCACATCACCCCTTCCTTAAGATGGAACTATATACCCCAGCAGTTGAAACTATTTGCTCCGAACCGGTCCCGGTTGAAGGCTTAGATGTCTGTCCATGATAGATTCACCTAGGCTAGCCGCGGAGCTCGAGCTGCACTCCCGCTGCTGTGTTAGGGAAGGGGGAAGATGGGAATCACTGCCGCGTCCTGCGCCTGACGTCACGCGTCACTGCAGAGACTTCAGAATACCGCAACGCGTTTCGTGCTACAAACACTTCATCAGGGGGTATCCTCGCACTCTAAAGGCATCCCTTTTATATAGGGGTGCATCTCATTGCAATTCTTATTCTTTTGGTGCATTGAATCAATTATACTTTTTAATTCCACCATATGACAACATAAACAAACATTACATATCATACATCAAAATGAATACACAAAATATACATCAACCATGATTACTTCTACTATTAATACAAATTAACCCCTTCCTAGGACATATGTTTAACCTATCTTAGGTGGATCCATGCAGAGCATACAGATATAAAAATGATTGGAATTATTTCCCTACTACACCATCATATCATAAGATATGTTACATAATGCATCATAAACAACACAAATATTTCTTAATGAACCATATAAATTCATACATATTCATTTAACACATTACCCATATATTGGGATGTACTTAACTAAAAATATATTCATATTAATAACCTATATATAAAAATAATGTGTATATATGTATATATTATATATTCCTATAAAATGAATATTCCAATATTCCTATTAATATAAGCACCAGATAAAAAAATAATTATTAATTGTTTATATTACATATAAAAAACACTTATTAATTCAATAAGAAATATTTTAAAAAAGGGCAGTTCCATGAATTAACCTAAAATGTTATATTTCCCATGAAACAGGCATATTATATACTTTAACAAATTCTCCTAAAAATGTATATTACAATATATATATTTAAATATATTAATACATATATATTAAATTAATTTGCAGCTCTCTGATTGTTATCTCTACAACCCAGCGTTTTAGATTATTTAAACAATGGATGCAATTCAATCTGCTCATTTAGGCCCAGAGGATATTTACTATGTAGTGAATAGATTCAATATTGTTCCCTCTGAAGGAGTGTTAATTATCTGTCTCTGTTTTAGGGTCTCTATCCACTATCTCTAGGCCCTTGAATTTTAACTCCTTAGGGGACCCTCCATGACAATCAAAAAAGTGTTGCACAAGGTTATGCAATCCCCCCCCCCTTCCAACAAACGTTTAGTATTCTTCATGCCGTTCATATGTTCACCTATACGTACTTTTAGCGACCTTATAGTCTTCCCATTGCAATACTTATTACATTGGCAGCTGATCATATATACAACAAAGTTGCTACGGCAGTTAATAAAGTGCCTGATTTTGTATTCCTTCCCGGTACAACAATCATTGAAAGTTTTCTCCCGTGACATGAAGTGACACGTGACACATTTCCCACATGGAAAATTTCCTAGTGGTTTATTCAAAAATGGTGTACCTGGGATGACACTGGATGCTTTCTTTAAAACACTTGGAGCTAATATACTTTTTAAGTTCTTAGTATTTCTAAAGATTACTTTCGGTTTTATTAAAATTGTTTGTTTTAAGATAGGATCCATTCTCAAGACATCCCAATGTTTAAACAAAATGTGTCTAATAATGTTTTGTTGTTTAAATAATTTGCAATGAACATGGGAGTATCTTGTTCCTTTGGTTTTTTAACCTTGGGAACTAATAAAGATCCTCTTAATCTTTCTCTGCTTCTCGTCTTCACATCTTTAACAACACCCACATTATATCCTTTCTCCAGAAACCTTTGTTCTAGTGCAGCGGTGCGCAAACTGGGGTGTGTGAGCCTGGGGGGGGGGGGGGGGGGGGCGCGAGACTGAGTGCGGGGGTGGGGGGGTATATTTAAATAATGTAAAACAGTAAAATCCCTTTCAACTCTGGATTGTAGAGATAACAATCAAAGAGCTGTAAATTAATTTAATATATATGTATGTATTAATATATTTATTGTTGTTTTGATATATAGATATAATGAAAAGAAACCTGCAACAGACCTATGAAATTAAATGTGCTAAAGCCAGTTAAATAAAGTGTAAAAGTAACACTACTGACGGTGCTGGGGATAAGAATAATATGAAAACCTACAAAGAAACAAAGAATCCCAAAAATTAGCACTCTAGCATAAATTAATTGTATCAAAATTTATTCATCACATACAAACACAAAACAAAATAAAAGAACCAGTGGTGTCCATTAGGGCTAAAGTAATACTGAACACTCCTGACTAAATAAAATGACAAGCTGAAATAAGCTAATTCTGAGAGGAGAGACAGCAGTATATGCTGCTGGGTGGATATGGATTCAAAAATGATGGTCCTATGTGCTATTAAATAGTAATTAACTCATGAATGTAAAAGTGTAGAGGCAAAAAGTAATTGCCTCTGAACACTCAGACCGGCCGGTCAGTAACTGCCAGAATAAAGCCTCTAACTGTGGTTAATTGATGTAAAAATACAACAAGCTAGCATGGAAATAAAGAAATAAATGCACGTTGATTAAACACACACAGAGGAACATGTGAAATGGCAGCTAACAAACAACAAAGCCATAAGAGGTACATATGGGTACTTAGCACAAGTCCAGCATGAGTCCAAGAAGGTGAAAAATTAGCCACGACTGGTATGGTGCTCGTGAGTTCAGGAAGGGTGAACCGGAACTGCAGCCGCCACACTGCGCATGCTCCCTGGGTAACGGGAGCGCGGAACGGAGGCACTGAGCACACGGAACAGCAGGAAAGGATGATGATGATAGCTAAGGACACCACCTTCCTAGTAAATATCCCCTGGGCCTAAATGAGCAGATTGAATTGCATCCATTGTTTAAATAATCTAAAACGCTGGGTTGTAGAGATAACAATCAGAGAGCTGTAAATTCATTTAATATATATGTATTAATATATTTAGATATATTTATATTGTAATATACATTTTTAGGAGAATTTGTTAAAGTATAAAATATACATGTTTCATGGGAAATATAACATTTTAGGTTTATTCATGGAGCTGCCCTTTTTTTTTTTTAATAATATCTCTAATTGAATTGATAAGTGACTTTTATATGTAATATAAACAATTAATAATATTTTTTATCAGGTGCGTATATTTATAGAAATATTGGAATATTCATTTTATAGGAATATATATACACATTATTTTTATATATAGGTTACTAGCTGAGAGACCCGGCGTTGCCCGGGATGTAATGTTCCCGTTCCTCTCTCTCCTCCCCCCTCTCTCTGTTTGTCCCCCATTCACATCAATCCAGTCCCCCCCCTCCCTCCCTCCTTTACAGCTTCATGTAGCGTGGGTGCGTCAGTCACTGTGTGTTTGCTCGCGCGTCAGTGAGTCTGAGGCAGAAACACAAACACACACAGACTGACTGACGCACACACAGTCAGTGTGTGCCTCAGTCAGTGTGTGCGTGCGTCAGTCAGGCTTTGTGTGCGCGTCAGTCAGTGTGTGCGTGCGTGCGGCAGTCAGTCAGTGTGTGCGCGCGGGGCGTCAAAGGCAGGGGGGGGCGTCAAAGGCAGGGGGGGGCGTCAAAGGCAGGGGGGGGCGTCAAAGGGAGGGGGGGGCGTCAAAGGGAGGGGGGGGGGCGTCAAAGGGAGGGGGGGGGGGCGTCAAAGGGAGGGGGGGCGTCAAAGGGAGGGGGGGGCGTCAAAGGGAGGGGGGGGCGTCAAAGGGAGGGGGGGGGGTCAAAGGGAGGGGGGGGGCGTCAAAGGGAGGGGGGGGCGTCAAAGGGAGGGGGGGGCGTCAAAGGGAGGGGGGGGGCGTCAAAGGGAGGGGGGGGGGGCGTCAAAGGGAGGGGGGGGGGGGCGTCAAAGGGAGGGGGGGGGGCGTCAAAGGGAGGGGGGGGGGCGTCAAAGGGAGGGGGGGGCGTCAAAGGGAGGGGGGGGCGTCAAAGGGAGGGGGGGCGTCAAAGGGAGGGGGGCGTCAAAGGGAGGGGGGGGCGTCAAAGGGAGAGGGGGGGGGCGTCAAAGGGAGAGGGAGAGGGGGGGGCGTCAAAGGGAGAGGGGGGGCATCAAAGGGAGAGGGGGGGGGCGTCAAAGGGAGAGGGGGGGCATCAAAGGGAGAGGGGGGGGCGTCAAAGGGAGGGGGGGGGCGTCAAAGGGAGGGGGGGGGCGTCAAATGGAGGGGGGGGGCGTCAAAGGGAGGGGGGGGGCGCCTCAAAGGCATGGATTCCTCCCCTGCATTTCCTGCAGTGGACAGGAGGGGGGGGCAGTGGACAGGAGGGGGGGGGGGGGCAGTGGACAGGAGGGGGGGGGGCAGTGGACAGGAGGGGGGGGCAGTGGACAGGAGGGGGGGGCAGTGGACAGGAGGGAGGGGGCAGTGGACAGGAGGGGGGGGGCAGTGGACAGGAGGGGGGGGGGCAGTGGACAGGAGGGGGGGGGCAGTGGACAGGAGGGGGGGGGCAGTGGACAGGAGGGGGGGGCAGTGGACAGGAGGGGGGGCAGTGGACAGAGGGGGGGGCAGTGGACAGGAGGGGGGGGCAGTGGACAGGAGGGGGGGCAGTGGACAGGAGGGGGGGGCAGTGGACAGGAGGGGGGGCAGTGGACAGGAGGGGGGGGCAGTGGACAGGAGGGGGGGCAGTGGACAGGAGGGGGGGCAGTGGACAGAGGGGGGGGCAGTGGACAGGAGGGGGGATGCAGTGGACAGGAGGGGGACGCAGTGGACAGGAGGGGGGGGCAGTGGACAGGAGGGGGGACAGGAGGGGGGGCAGTGGACAGGAGGGGGGGGCAGTGGATAGGAGGGGGGGGGCAGTGGACAGGAGGGGGGGGCAGTGGACAGTGACACACACACACACACACACACACACACACACACACATCCCGTACACACACACACACACACACACACACACACACACACACACACACACACACACACACACACACACACACACACACACACACACACACACACCTCAGTTGATGCGCCCTTTCTCAGTTCCGTTTGGCGCCGGAGGTGGGGAGCGACACCTACCTGTACTTCCGGGCGCCGCCACCGTCTGACTCGGCGCCGCGAGGGAGGAAGGGGGTCCGCCATCTTACGCGCCGCGTGGCAGCTGCGGGAAGCGAGGTGATTTGGAGCGGGGAGGGGGGAGAGGTGATTTGGAGCGGGGAGAGGTGATTTGGAGCGGGGAGAGGTGATGCCGCTGGGGAGGGGGAAGAGGTGATGCCGCTGGGGAGGGGGAAGAGGTGATGCCGCTGGGGAGGGGGAAGAGGTGATGCCGCTGGGGAGGGGGAAGAGGTGATGCCGCTGGGGAGGGGGAAGAGGTGATGCCGCTGGGGAGGGGGAAGAGGTGATGCCGCTGGGGAGGGGGAAGAGGTGATGCCGCTGGGGAGGGGGAAAAGGTGATTTGGAGAGGGGGGGGGGGGTGTGTGTGTGTGTGTGTGTGTGTGTGTGTGTGTGTGTGTGTGTGTGTGTGTGTGTGTGTGTTATTTATTTTTTTGGACCTTTGGCCCGTCACTCCGCCTCAGGCCAATGAGAGGTGTGGGGGGCGGGCCAAGGGGGTGGTGTGAGTGTGTGAGGCCAATGAGAGGTGTGCGGGGGCGGGCGGCCCAAGGGACCAATGAGATTGCCGCTAGGGACACCGGACATCCAGCAGGCAGGCATGCATGCAGGCAGGCAGGCAAACATACAGTGCTTTCACTAATATAGTATAAGATTAATATGAAGATATTTTTAGTTAAGTACATCCCAATATATGGGTAATGTGTTAAATGAATATGTATGAATTTATATGGTGCATTAAGAAATATTTGTGTTGTTTATGATGCATTATGTAACATATCTTATGATATGATGGTGTAGTAGGGAAATAATACCGTATCTGTATGCTCTGCATGGATCCACCTAATACAGGTTAAACATATGTATTTAAGGGGTCCTAGGAAGGGGTTAATTTGTATTAATAGCAGAAGTAATCATGGTTGATGTATACTTTGTGTATTCATTTTAATGTCTGATTTCTAATGTTTGTGTATGTTGTCAGCACCAAAAGAATAAGAATTGCAATGAGATGCACCCCTATATAAAAGGGATGCCTTTAGAGTGCGAGGATACCCCCTGACGAAGTGTTTGCAGCACGAAACGCGTTGAGGTATTCTGGAGTCTCTGCAGTGACGCGTGACGTCAGACGCAGGACGCAGCAGTGAGTCCCACCTTCCCTAACACAGCAGCGGGAGTGCAGCTCGAGCTCCGCGGCTAGCCCAGGTGAATCTATCATGGACGGACTTCTAAGCCTTCAACCGGGACCGGTTCGGAGCAAATAGTTTCAACTGCTGGGGTATATAGTTCCATCTTAAGGAAGGGGTGATGTGGGAAATGTGCCGCTTTTTTAAATGGCCTTGTATATTTCATGTGCTGTTAACACATCATTTTTAATATTGATTACATAAAGTGATTTAACATTATATTGATTTTTTTCTGGCGCCCCCTTCTTTTATATGTTATGTGGTTTACCGGCCACATTGGATTACGGGAGTGAGTGGCATCAGCAGAATTAACCAACGCTTGGAGCACTAGTTAAATTACCACCAGCGCAGCCTCACCTGTACATTTCTATTTCAAAAGGGGAAGTGCGGTGGTATCCTAAATAGATGCTATTGCAACTTAACTAAGGAAGCTTTGTACATTAAAACTCATTAAAAAAGGGCATAAAGAGTGGAAATAGTTTATATATGCAGTATTATCTAATACTATACAACTGATTTATTCAAAATAAACACGTATTGAGTTTTAAAGGTAATGCTGCTTTAACATTTTAACATTCTTGGGCTTTATCACAATGACTTCTGTGCTGCAGAGCAATGTGGTCCCATACAAGATGGTGGTCTCAGTGATGTCTGTTCTTATGCATAAACATACAATCCCAGAAAGCTCTAGCCCCAGAACCCGCCACATTATATATAGTTGTATCAAAGGGAGTGCTAGTGAGCGTGGCCAAATGTATACAACAAAATACCATATTACCCAATGCTACATCCAATGTGACAAAATACATCGTTAAGAACTTCAATGTTAGTATTCTCATGAGTCAGATACTATGTTTGTATTCTCAACAGTCATTTAGTTAAACCCTTTGGCCAAAGCGTTATAAGCCTGCAGCCACTTTAAGACATGACCACTATGCAGGTCCTAACACTACCTGTGAAAATTCTCCTTTACCTCTGCAGTGGGGGGAGAATGGCCTCAGTGGACCTGTCCTGCACAGTAACATGGAAAAACCTGCTACTTAAAAAGTGGGGAGGAGTGCGCTTAAACCCTGGGAGGAGGGGCCACTAACCTCCAAACCACTGATACCAGTTGAAAATTAAAATGTAATAAACACACAATCCCAGCAAGCTATGACCCCAGAACCCACCACATATATATATATATATAAATATATATATACATACACACACACACACACACACACACACACACACACATCAAAAGACAAAAATACCAATTGGATGCAGCATTTGGGTATTTGTCTTCTATTCGTATGCAGCCTAAACACACACATTTTACTGCTGTGCACTTATTTTAATGAATGCACACACTAAGAGAGCTGGTGAGAAGAGGACTGCAGATGGGAACAGTATCTGAGGTAGCCATGGAGATGCCTTTTTAAACATTGGTAGGAAATAAAATTGAAAGATGCAATCTGTGATGCTCTATTTTGAAAAATAAAAGATATCTTTACAAACCACTTCATACTGTCAGAACTGTCTGATGTACTCTAAAAATATTCATTTCTTGTACTTTTTGAGGAGGACGGTGGGGGAGAAAAGTTGACACAAAAATTAGGTAAAGACTAAATATTTACTATATATATATATTTCTTAGGAATGTGAGTTTAATTTCAGAGGAATTTAAATAATACCTTTTCCCCCATGATTTCTAAAAAAATATATATAATTAGCTCATAAGCATTAACAATAATGTGCAATGCACATTACATTACATTACAATGCTAAAAAGGGTAGAAATGAATTAAAAAATAGTTGTTAAAAATGTGCATGATGCAGATTAGTAAAAAAACAGCACAAACCAATTTGAACCAGTTGCCCAATATACTGTACAGTTGCCATAGATTTGTCATAACGGGTCTGAGCGATTAAAGGTAGTGAAATCATTAAGGCAGATAATTAAATCTTGCAAGGATTCAACCAGATGACTTAAACTTTGACAGCATTCCAATATGATAATTATTCGTGAATGCAAGCAAAGATAAACAGTGTCCCTTTTGAATTAACCTTCTAATTATATTAGCCATGTTGACCCTCAATTACTTAATATTCCAACCTTTAGCATCTACGTCGAATGCAACAAAAATATTTTCGTGTTAGATACATTTGCTGTATGACTCGTAGGAAGGGAATGTTAAAGCCAGACAGGACATTGGGGTTTTTACTACAACACGCAAAATAATATTGTCCCATATAACTGCTTTTCATAAAACCTCCACTAAGTCCACTTCCAGCTCCATATAACCATTCCCTGTATTATAGCTCAACCCTAACTCCTCCTATTGCTCCATATGACTTCTCCTATTGCTCCATATAACCACTCCCTCCCTACTTCTCCTATTAATCTATATAACTCTTTCTTACAACTCCCAATATTGCTCCATATAACCGCTCCATATAACCACTCCCTATAACTCCTACTACTGCCCAATATAACCGCTCCCTTTTACTCCTCCTATTACCCCATATAACCTCTCCCTTAAACTCCTCCGACTGCCCCATATAACCAATCTCTATAACTCCTCCAATTACCCCATATAACATCTCCCTATAATTTCTCCTACTGCCTCACATAACCACTCCCTAGAACTTCTCCTGTTACTCCATATAACCTCTCCCTATACCTCCTCTGATTGATCCACATAACCGCTCCCGATAACTCCTCCTATTACTTAATATACAGTAACAGCTGCATGTATTCAGCATAAGCCTGTTAATAGCTCATTAAAGTTTCCTACCATTAAGAGACAATTCTAGGCATCAATTTATCAGCAGAATGCCCAATCTGTGAGCTTTGATACAGAGCCCCAAGAGGATTTCATGCACAAGCTATTTAAAGAGCACGAACTGTTGAAGCTAGAATTCAACTTTTTTCAGCAAACAGTTTGGGCAGCTGTTTATTTCGTATGAAATGAAGTAGCATTTTCCTATACAAATCCTATTTATAGAACATTGCTGGAAACTTTCCCAAGACACACAAAGAATTAGGACAGGGCTTGTGCGTTTTACCAGTATTTATCACAATGAATGTTTAAACTAAGTGACCTAATCACATCCACTTTAACAACCGTCTATTTTATGAGCCAAGCGCCTTTAAAACATTACACTTTAATTTGGGCTTTTGGCAGGATTCCAGTATAAATGAGACACCTGACAATAGACAGAGACGAGAAACAAGGGAACATTTTGGGGTCCTATTCACGAAGATCATATTAAGATTTTTAATTGTGCGTCCACATTTTAGAGCTAAAAAGTAGTATAAACCAACATAAAATGTGCATAGTACTGTATGTAAGAAGGCTTCATATTAATGACACATTATCTGTTGTTTGAAATGAATTTTGACACCTTGTGTCATGCTGACTACCCAATTGCCACAATTGAAACAAAATTATGTGTATTTTTTATTTATAACTAGTATATAATAAATATCAGTTGTTTAATATTATTTATTATAGTCATACTGTGTAGATAATACCTTTTGTTAACCTATACTATAAAATGAAAACACCCGAGCTGCGTATAAACCCATTTTGGGTTGTGACATAGCAACTTAATGCTGCGCTTACAATATAAACAGACTTTTTAGGGTTTACGCCATGTTCTTTTTTTAGTAGATACCATGTACATCTGTATGTGAACCGCAGTTCCTTTCTGTGCGCCAAAGAGCATGAATTGTTTGCCACTGATGGCTTAGATATAGACAATGCAATATTGTACAAAGGTGCAAACAAGCGCAAATGTAAAATGAGATTTATGTGCGCCAGTTTTGCACCCCAAAAATTGCAACACGTACCGTAGTACACATGCCCCTTCTATGCAAATATTTCCGTCCTAATGTCAAATATGCGGCTTGTCACAAAATGTAAATCAATGAGTAAATATTCATGACCTAATAGTATATTAATGTCTACAGCGGCCTTAATTTGTTACTGCAGCACGAGGTCAATGCAGTATTCCCCCTCTACTCTATGCACAATGTATTGTCCGAACGTTATGTCTAGCATCGTCACATACTTCAATGTATAACAACAACACTTTCATTATGCTTCTCTTTTATGGAACGTTTGCTTTCAAATAATAACGCCAGTTTATCACAGTCTACGGGATGCAAAACTAGTATAAAAATCAGTACTAGATTTAAAAAAAAAAATTAAAAAAAATCTTATTGAAAGCTACAGTATCTCATTATTTGATCCTTGTGGTTTAATTTTGGTGTGTCTCATATTGCTCCTCTTCTGTTACCGTTAACCTAATGCGTGAGCACAAATGGGAGGTTTGAGATTTGTAAAAATAAGAAGTCAATTCAGAGTTGACCCCCCAAGAAGACACAAGCAGTATTTTGCAGTGGGTGAGAGGGAGGTAAATTCGTCCTCGAACAAGCTGAGTGTAGGAGTGTCTATTCCAAATTGATTTCAATTAGTTCTACCTGGGCATACGCCCGTTAATAGCACCTGTCTTGCATTTGCATCTAGAGTCATTTTAACGGCTGTTCTTCATGATCCAGATGCCAATCAGAAAACACCATAAGAACACAGGTATTTCACCATGGATTGTAATGAACCATGGCTGCGTTTGCTGCTCTATTGATGCACAGGTGCTATCTGACTCAGAATGCATCAGAGAGCAATAGACCAAGAGGCAGAAGAAAAAGGGAATTCATTTCTAAAAGACTTTCGATTTTAATTGCAATCATGCTAATTTAAAAACTCATTAGCATAATGTTACACCAGATACCAGACAAAAGAAAGAGGCTACTTAAAGCTGCAGACCAAGCAATATTCTATGTGTGGAAGAAAGAAAATTGCACAAAGCGCACAAGGGATGGAGTTAGGATTATTTATTAAAACAAACACATAGATAGCTGAGAGGATCCAACCCCTCCTCAGCTCAAAAGGTAAAATGCCCAGATACTAAAACCATACATATGGTCTCTACACATAGAATATCCTAAGACAATAAAACACATACAACAAAAGACAGTCAATGTAAAATAAACAAAGAGGTCACGACAAACAAAGAGATAAACGAGAGGTCACGACAGGTCATCCTGCGCGTGTTTGCTGAGAGGCTGAGACGGAGCCTGCCTGAGGCTCTAGTGGTGGCTGTTTCATCTTCCCTGGTGCTGCGATCCGGATCTTGTGCGGTCATCCGTGGACCCCCACCTTTGCCTTAGTGTAAGTGTTCGTCTCCCCCTGTCAGCGGTATCATAGTCCTCCATGGCGGTTTTTATTTAAATCCCCTTGGGCTGTCAGTACTTTCTTTGTTTATTTTACATTGACTGTCTTTTGTTGTATGTGTTTTATTGTCTTAGGATATTCTATGTGTAGAGACCATATGTATGGTTTTAGTATCTGGGCATTTTACCTTTTGAGCTGAGGAGGGGTTGGATCCTCTCAGCTATCTATGTGTTTGTTTTAATAAATAATCCTAACTCCATCCCTTGTGCGCTTTGTGCAATTTTCTTTCTCTGTTTCTCAGGGTGTCCTCCCCCCTTTTTATGGGGGATCACCTCTGAAGTGGGAGCCTCTGGGGAGACGCTCCATGCACGTGCAGCACAGGGATCTTTCCAACCAGCGCTGAATATCCTTCTTTCTGCTTTCAATATTCTATGTGTGTTTATTTAATAAATCAGTTCTGTTCTATGAGAAAATACTTGAAGCACCACTCTGATAGACATTTTTTAATGTATTATAATGTAATAAGCATTTTTTGTTTCTATAGCAACCATTTACAAAGTCACATCCCCTTCCTCTTCTGAAATAGGATCTGACACACCCCTTTTGTGCCCTGCCCTCTCTCTAGCAGTGCACCAGTTATATCTAGTGACTGTCTTGTCACATGATCTTCAACACAGAACTTTGCATCTTTGGTCTTCTTCTGTTGCACGGACAGCCATTTAGCGAACCCCCGAGCCGAATCTTCACTGATCGATCAGAGAATGGATCGATCAGCAACGTAGCTAATTACCTATCATTGTGTGGATTGTATTGATGCACATTAAAGGGGAAAAAAATGAAAACCGGCAGCTTGGGCTGCTGCTTTAAGTGGAAAAACGTAGGAGAATTAACAATTCGGGAGCTCCTACCTCTAAATCTGGGCGTAAAGTTAGCACAGGGCTAATATTTTTATGCTAATGCTAGTTTGCATTTCTGACAAACCTTGAAATTATATTATATTTATATTATAAAAGATATCAGCCAATGGAAATTCATATTACCTTGTTTTACTAATTTATCCTAGTTTGCTTTTTCAATCAATCCTTATTTTTCCATTAAAGCATTTGAGATAGCTCACTAATAAACCCCCAGTGAGAGCAAATGTCATACTTATTGGTAAATGCAATATTTCTTGTCTGACATTTATGCTGAAAACTATAAAGCTATTTTGTATAAAACACTGCAAATTAAAAACTAAGTCTGTTAAATAGAAAAATGCTTTTCCTTTTTTTAAAAACTTCAATATAGTTAAAGTGAAATAGCTTTAGCATGTACATTTACACTGAATTCAATATGTCCACTTATGTTAAAGCAAATGAAGTTAAATATACGCAGTAACATTGTGGTGAATTAACTTTGTTACACACATTCACATTGAGGGGAATTAACTTCAACACACATTCCCACTGGTGTGAATTTTGTTCAACATACTGTACAAATTCCTACTCCTAAAGCTTATCACGCGTAGTAAAGCTAATGCCATGTTATGAATGATGGTCCGGAATTTACTGCAAGTCAATGGATCTCAGCAGAACCTTGGACAGCAGTCAGGAACTACAGTAGTTTACCGACCACCCCTTTAGTCAGCTATCTGCTGGTTCTGCAGACATACAGTACAAATATTCCTTCTTGCCAAAGATGCCCTAGCAATGTGTCATTTTAAACTTGCACTGTAAATCCTTTAGTATCATTTACAGAAATCCAAGTATCATTTCACCTGGCTTTCTCCTACATGTGCAGTCTTCCTTGTCATCGGGAACAGAAACGCTTCTTCACAAGGCCAGAAAGGGTTCATGGTCAGGTATTAAAGCAGGATTTATTCCTGCACCTTTCCCCAGAGCACCACATAAATACAGACTTTCTGTAAACCCCATTGCATAAGACTGAAGGAAATAGTCATGCTCCTTTGATCTATTAGATTGGAGCAGTGGACAGAAAAGTTTTGAAGGTCGTTGTATGTGAACTCATTTATTACAGTCCCTTCCAATCTTCTTCTACATGGGGATCAGTCAACTATACCGAAGATGGTAAGGAATTGTACGTTGGAAACAACCAACCTTTCCACCAAACACACAAGCAGAGCTGCCCAATTCCAAAGACAAAGCATGCAGCCCGCAAAACAAACACACACACACAGCTTTACTTTCTACCATCTACAAAAGGTGACACACTGTGAGTGCTCATTTTCATACCATTACCCAGAATCCCTAGCTGCAGCAGAAGCACTGTATGCTAAGAAATAATGGGGTAAAGCAGGGTTGCAAACCTGCCTGAGACATGCAAATGTACTCACAAGTGGTATTTTTTATTTGCTGTACCATCTATAACATATCTACAGAGCGACTACAACTCCCATTCTGCCAAGTAAAGGGATTAGTGTAATGATTCTTCCAGGGACCTCTGTTGGTTTTTCACATCACGACTGCAAGTTATCCATTTATTAAATACTGTAGGTATTCCAAATAAACCAGTGTTTCCCAACTTGAGGGGCTAGATGACTTACATGGGGAGCTCCAATTGACAGGATGGACACAGACACTGAGAAATACAAAAAGATGCCTAAAATGGAGGAGGGCATGGAGTGAGAGATAGACAGAGGGGTGGGAGAGGGTGAACGAGTGATATATAAAAAGAACAGCAGTTTTCCTGCAAATAATATATTCCACTATAGGGGATCCTTATACTTTACTTTTACTATATATATTTTTTTAAGGGACTGAAACCATCATCTTCCTGTGTGCACTGAATACAGAATGGGAGCACAAGGCAAAACAAATAAATAAAACAAATATACAGATTCCTGTTTAATAAATTCAGAGACAAAGCAGAGAAAAGCCATACTGTATAAATAGGTGATTTCAGTATGTGAGAACTATGTTACATGCAGCAGAGAAACTTCTCTGACAATATAATCCTGGCTTGTCCTATCTGACCTTGGATAAACCATTTTTTTACTTTCCTCTGCTCTCCACTCCTAATTCATGCGAGATGAAAGTAGACTGGTGTAGGCATTTTATATTCAATGATGTACCACGAGATATCGCCATATATATTGCACATTATGTATTTTAGACACAAATTCCAATAAAGTTGGAGCGTCTTCCTTGCATTTTTTGCCTGAAGAGAAAATTATCCTCCTGTCGCATTGGTCAGCTCTGTAGATCATAAAGAATAATGAGCCGCGCTACCCAAGGAAGGGCCAGCACAAGGGTTTTGTGCGCCCCAGGCGAAACTTAAAATTTGCGCCCCTGTTGTATAATCCGACATTTGCACCCCCTCTCACTTACCAGGCTTGGCGGCAGAGGCAGCAAAGTGGGAGCAGTGTGGCACAGTAGTGAGCAAGCGGAAGTAAAAGACAATGTCAGTGGAGGGAAGACGTTGAGACAGCGAGCGGCGGTGTTTTGGCTGTGGCGGGCAAAGGCCCGTAATATAATGGGCACACCAGCCATTGTATACTAGGGCCGCGCGTGCACACGGCAGTGAGCGTGGAGCCGGGCGATAGGGGAAAAGAATCCCGAAAAATAAGTATTCACGCCGCTACCAGAGTATGTATGTGTGTATGTGTGTATATATGTGTATGTGTGCATTTGTGTGTTTATGTGTGCACAGTATTAATAAATAATTTATTCTCACAGCATGTCTATTTTTTTAAATTTATATATACACACACACACAGCTTCCCCAGTGAAACACACACACACACACACACACATTCATATATATATATATATATATATATATATATATATATATATATATATATATACATACATACATACATACACAAACACAGCTTCCCCAGTGCCACACAAACATGCAGTGACACACACACACGCACAGTGACACACACAGTAACACACACACACACAGTACCTTACAAGCCTGTCGCTCACAGCAGCACGGACCGTACACACAAAACGTGTGCATCACATGCACGAGCATTCGCACAGGCACGCACAGGCACACCCACTATATTAATGGCCAAAGACATCCAATCGGAGCAGGAGCACTGGAGACGGCAGGGGAGGTACGCGCTGTAACACCGGAAGTTGACTGGCGTCTGACTTCCGGTGCCGGTGTTACAACAGCGCGTACCTCCACTGCCGTCTCCTGTGCTCCTGCTCCGATTGGATGTCTTCACTTGCAACAGCCAACAGTTGCTGTCTCAACGGCTTCTCTCTGCTGACATCGTCTTCTACTGCCGCTCCGCTCCCTAATAATATTATTATTAATGCGCCCCTAGGGCCTTTGTGCCCTAGACAACAGCCTAAGTTCGCATAATGGATGGGCTGTCCCTGACCCAAGGGCATATTTAGCCAGTGATCAAAGATCTACAGGGCTCTGCTCCTGCTGGATTGCAGAGTTTTAATTTGCTGAGATCTCTGAATACTTCGTGGTCTGCTACATTAGGCAAAAAGCCAGACACTGCTTAAAAAACAGAAATACAACCCCACCCCCCCTTCCCCCGCCAGATTTTCCTATCTCCTGCAAAAGGACTGGAGGGACAAGCCTCTTCTATTCACCATACACTGGATCAATGTAATGATAGTCCACCATATATACTGTATTTCACACACACAACTGAAGTGCGGCCAGGGGCGGAATGGTTTGTGAAGTATTGTGTTACTGCGTCTTACCCCCAGCACTGGAAAAACCCAAATAGACTGAAGAAAGGGTCCTAACCAGTCCATTTCCCTTGGGACTCAATGTCTAAACGCGCCTCCAGTACTAGGTGGAGGAGTTATCTTGTGCCATGAATAATTGAAAGGCTAATAAGCCTGCTGTCACAATGGCTCAATACACGGCTTTAAAGTAACACATCCGTCTCTCTAATAATCATACCCTTCAGAGAAGGGATATTTGCCTTCTGCAGCCTGATACCATCTCCCATCCGTGTTGAGTTACGGCTCCTGTTTGTGTGTGCAAGCACTGATTAATCTCATTTGCATACGTGAAAGAGATGGATATCGCACTCTCCCATTTCCAGCCCATCTGCATCTTGCTCCTTGAGAACAAAAAAAAAAAAAAAGGAGGTATTTCTCTCCTCCATCCAACTCTTTCTAGCTGACTTGGCAAATGCTAATAGGCTTCATTGCTTTCAAGTCTTAAAATCAATTAGTGGTATATTAAGCCAGACTTACTGGAAGTGCATTTAAGTAATACAAAATCTTTTGTGTGGCTAAAAACAAGAGGCTGGGATCCAAGCCCCAAAGGCTCGGGGGATTGTGATAATCTGAAGCCATTGTAGAACGTGGGCATCTGTCTGGGTATTGTGGAAATAGGAGACTGTTAATGATATCACCTAATAGCACCTTCGTCTTCAGCATGTTAAGATACAATAAACATCAAGCACGTGTGTCATCAAAACACAAAAGGCGTATACTCAATACTACATTAAAGACAACAGGCGATTAAAGGAACATCATTTTACTGCACCAACGTTCAAAATTGTTCTGCACGAATAAAAGTTCTGTGATGGACGCTATTTATTACCGCGCAAATTCATTGATACAACAGAAAAAATTATATACATCTAGGAGAGAAGTATAATATACATAGGTAAATATGAGTTCATTTTTTTTGCTAATATAAGGGAGTGATTCTCGGTACCCATGAGTAGGGGAGGGACACATATGTTGTATTTACGTTATATATTTGCTGGAGAGGAAAGTCTAGATGCCAAGTTTCAACTGCAAAAACAAATGTGTTAGAAAATAGCATATTATATATGAATGGACAACATACCTCAAGGCCACAGATTTCTACCACTGTCACAGTGCCAGACTACAGTATTATCCCAGGAGGGTATCATATGAAACAATGTAAACACAGATGAAACCAAAGGACATACAGTACCGGAGCATTAAAACCAGTGCTGGTTTTACAATGAGCTGGGTAATTTATACACCATAAGAAAATGCTGGGGAAAAGCAAGGAAACTTAGTATAATGTTGGGATTCCTAGTGTAAGAAGCAGGGAAGTATAAAGTGATATGATGTGGTCATTTGCATTCGCCAGCCCTGGGCACCTTATGCTTTCAGCGTTACGCTGTATGATATTTAGGAGGCTGTAACAAACTGTAGATGACTGTGTAAGGTGTACAGACAAGCTCTGGAGGGCCTTTCATCAGTTGGATAATTAAAGCTATTCATAGGAGGCTCTGTTTCTTGGCAGATGCAAGACAACAATCCAACAGGACTTGTTATCTGAGCTTTAAAGCTCATTTGTCACAGCAAAAAAGGAACGTGCTACAGCAATGAGAACCATTTCTGCTTTTCTTGCGACTTTCTCCTGCCTATTCAAAGAGTAAGCAAGTTGTCCTGAAAGCACTAGATAGCCTACTTAGACATCTATTTAATATGCCGTGAATCAGCCTTTACCATTTAAATGAGGGGAGATATAACCTCAAACAAGGGAACAGCATATATTGACGCCATGGCAAGGGCGTGGCCATTAACAGGTTTGCCCTCATTGGCTGAACCGCTCACGTGGCTGCTGACGACACGCTGCGGTTGCTGAAAAATCAATTTTCATTGACTTCCAGCGATCGCGATCAAGCCGTTGCTCCGTCGCTCTTAGTATAGGTGCACACGATGGATTCAGTACATTTATTTTGATGCAACGTCGCCGGGACTATAAGCGCGGCATAAGTGAACTCCATGCGGCAGGGTCTCCTCTCTACATTTTCTCTCCATAATAAATTAACTGGGAGATTCAACAACAACAATAATAGGTTTTGTTTTATGTACTGCTGCAATATACATTTAATATGTATATTAATATATTAATGTATAATTTAATATACATTTTCAGTCATAAGTTTATTACATTTTTCTATTGGTGACTGAGGACCTTTGAGATAAAGTGATTTGCCATAAGGGGCTGACATTAGGATGTGAGCTTGGCTCATCCACTTGAGCGGCAATGTGCTACCAGTAGATCATGTTCATAAGGTGACGCATGGCACAATGTTACACGTTGGGGAGATACATCTTCCCAAAGGTGTATATACTGCCAGGGCTTAGACTGTGCCACTTTTATTAATGGAGCATTAAAAGCACTAGAACTCACTTTATTCCAATATTCTGAACAGCACTGAAGAAATGTTAGTGTTTTATAACTAAAAAATGCACATCCACAAAAAGACAGACTGAGCGAAGTAACAAGAGTAAAATCAGCTACTAAGTTCACTCTCGTCTGTCTTCCAACAGGAACATAAGTTATTAGCCAAAACAACAAGAACTCAAAAGCCTCGCATCCCATAAATGGCCACTGCTGGTTCCCTTCCATCTCATAACTAGCGTAAATCTTCAAAGGTTAAAGTAATGTTAAGTCCCATTATTTGCGATGTGGTGGACAATGTTCTCATTTATGCATTGCCAAGGCTTTTAATGTCAGTATTGTGGATTCCACTTTCCACTTCACAGTCACAACATTTAAAATTATATAGTCTACTGCCTATGCTTCCAATGGTTTCTTGTTGTATCTCCTTCCTTTCTCCCTTTCCTCCTCTTCCTCCCTTCCCGTGATGACTTCTAACAGACTACAAGCTTTGCCAGATTTATTTTGTTTAAAATCAATTTATTATGAATATGTCGCTATCATGAGCTACGCCAACATTATTAACTCGAGGAACTTCATGTACTGTACTGTTATTCCAAACAGATGCTGTGATGTGTGGTAAAAGGGTGCATCATCACACTGAATTAGCTCCATGCATCCTCCAGTGCTCTAACACAACGGAACAAGACTTGGCACAGCAAACAATGTTCAACAAATGTCAAAAACAAAATAATAAGGGCTTCTACTAATAACTCTATAGCACATGCACAGTGAGCTACATACCCCTCTGGCAGCACATGAGTTAATGGCACCAGTCCTTGTGTAGACAACAGAAAAGTTATAGATGCAATCCCCATTATTATTTCCATGGAATGCAAAAAGCCTATTTCACTTGGTGGCTGCAGAGTAACTGGATCGTGCTAATTACTGAAATTGGCAGGAAGGAACACGCTGTTCTTGTATTTCCTCCATAACAATCAGCATTTGTTTCATGGTAGCATGGCCTAGTGATACTTACAAAAGCTCAAGGCAAGAACGGTTAGTGCAGTAGGGATGCTGATGAAATATCCCCTCCTTTTTTTAGTAGGAGAAAGCAAAGGTTGACAACACTTCCCCAAATTTGGAGGGCCTCTTCTTTATGCGGCCATACCACATTACAGAACCGCTGATAAGAACAGCTGAGCTCTTCTGGATTAACTTCCAAAATAACACAGGGGGAAAAATAGAGACCATATAGCATGCAAAATGTTTTGAACATTATGCCAAAACAAACTTTTTTTTTTTGAGGGGGGCGGGGGGGAAAGAGCAAAAAAAAACACACACCAGTTAAATCACTGACTAATCTTAAAACCGCGCCCTTCAAATCTAATATCTACAGAAAGTGGTTTCTTTGTGCACTCTGCTCAACGGCAAAAGAAGCAGTTCCTCCACATACAATTATTAACACGACTGTAATCACTCTGCAGATGACATTTTGCTTATCTTTTTATATCCCCCTTCAGCTGAAGCCCCCACAGGCACACTATAATGCATAATTGGTCTAAAGAGCAGGATTTGAACACTGGTTTAAATTATCCATGTTGTGTTCACTATAGCAATTTATGACCACCACACTGGTAATGAGATGAAGTGACATTTAAGCTTGGAGAAGAAAGTTGCAAATTGTCTTCATGTTAAAAAAAAAAGGAATCTAATTAATTTAATAAAAACTAATAATTGGTGAGTTGAAATGAGTTAAGCTATTCAATGAATATTCAACCTGATTTAAGAAGTTTGCAATGCCTCGCTGAGTGCAGTTTATGCATCAAATATTTCTGAGCTCATTTTAAGTATTGCAATTGCCCAAGGATGATACCTATTGCTAGATGGCAGCCTGGAGCCCCTTTGGCGATGGGGCACATGACCACCGGGGCCAAGCTTTACCCCGCACCCACCTTTGTCCCTGCTGCCTGTAGTTCTTTGGTTTTTCTCCTCTTCCCTCATTGCATCAGGGAGTGACCTGCGGGGGGATTAACATTCTGGGCAGATTCTGGGCAGAGGCAGGATATCCGGTCTGCTTCCTGCCATGAAGGTTCTCAGTCTGAAGCTGCTTTTCAGCTCCAGACTGAGGCCTGCACCCACATGGGCTGCTGGCCGCAGCTGTGGTAGTGTCGAGGATCATGGGGGTGAGCTGGGGTGCCCCTGTGCGGAGGCGCTGGAGCAGTGCACGCAGCCGCCGGCAAAGAAGCGGGAGCGATGCGCTGGAGGAGGTGGGATGGGGGATGGGGGCGGTGGAAGCCCTCACCACTGTTGCCCCAACTGGGATGGGGGAACGGGGCTGAGGCCCCACTAGTGCCCCCCATTGGGATGGGGTGCAGGGGCCCCCACTTGGAGGGGTCAGAGGGCCCACTGTTGCCCCAACTGGGATGGGGGAAGTGGGCCTGTGGCCACACAAGTGCCCCCCTTTGGGATGGGGTGCAGAGGCCAAACTGGGTTGGAGGAGAGGGGCAGAGGCACCACTGTTGCCTCCACTGGGTTGGGGAAGGGGGCCAGAGGCCCCATGGGTGACCCAACTGAAATGGAGGAGGGTAGTAGAGGCCATACATATATTTCCTCTTGGGGCGGGAGGAAGATAGTGATGGCCTGCCCTTACCACCACTGCGTAGGGGGAGGGGGTTAGATACCAAACTTATACCCCAACTGGGGTTGGGGTCTGGATCTCTGCGTATACCACTCTGATTCAAGGTCCACCACTGGGTTGGGAGGGGGGAGCAAAGACTTCCCTTATATCTAATGGGGATGGGGGGCTGGGGCCCCACTTATTTGGTGGGTCTCTCCAGTTGGCCATGTGGCAAATTGGGGGCGATCCTTCTATTAGGGACCCGGCTCTGCCAGCAGAGCTTATTGGCTTCATACCATTTGGCTGCCTGGCTGCAGGGAAGCAGTGGCAAGGTTAACGCGAAAGATGGTAAGGTCGAGCCTCGGGGTCACAGAGTGGGTGACAGTGGAACCAGTCAAATTAAAGGATGAGTTCAGTCTCGGCCAGAGGAGGAAGTTGTACATTTTTTATGATTAAGTACCTGCTTAAGGGGTAGGGAATTCCAAGGAGGTGAGTTTACGGTACCTTGGAGGCCAGGCTTTATGGAAGCGTTGACGGTGTATAAGTAGAACGGTGGATTGGCTGAGTTTGTAGCTCATTTGCAGGCTTGTACCAGATAGATTGAGGTTTCAATCTCAGCCTGAAGGGAATGAAATTGGGCATCTCTGAGATTCTTGGTTGACCATGGGGCTCACAGTGCTGGTTGGGGAGGTAGAGGATGAGTTCAATCTCAGCCGAAGGGATGAGCACCAAGGAAAATTGCAGTGAGGGTGGGGTCATGGATATGGGGCTGGGTGATAAATCACCCAGAGTGGATTCAGCAAATACTGTAGTGCCCACGGTTATTCTAACACAAACCAGTGGCAATCGCCAAAAAGACCCAGGTACATGCTGGATACATGCCTTAAACTTGCCTTAAACTAGACCCAGCATTTCTGCATTGATTAATGGCCCATCAGATTAACAGCGGGGGTCCCTGGCAGTCCCATTCAAACTGAATGGGACTGCCAGTGACCCCTGCTGTGTTAATCCTATGAATCATTAGTCAATGCAGAAATGCCTTAAACTTGCCTTAAACTAGCCAGGTTACATCCAGCACATACCCAGAATGTAACCAGGCTAGTTTAAGGCAAGCTTTAGAATACTCGTGGTCTCGTCTGTAGTAGCAGATTATTTCGCTGAGATAGGTACAGTTATCTGTATTAGGGTTAGATCTGTTCAGTATGACACTTCAAGAGGGGCTTGAAAGGGTCCTTGTGGACCTGAGGGTATGTGGCTAGTTTAAGGGGGGTAAACAGGGTTAACCTCATGGGTGGCGGATGTTGGGGGGTATGTGCGCTTTAACCTTGTCAGACGGGGGCTCTTTGGTGCAGAAAAGCCCTGTGGTGGCTGGGGGTGGCGAGTGAGCAGGGCTCATTTTTGCATGATTCCCTGGGGCCCAGTCTCGGTAACGGCCGGGCCAATGGGGTGCCCAGCTTGGTGGGTCTTGCGGGCCATGGTTTGGTACCATCAGCCTTTACCAGGAGGGTGAGCACGCTGGCAGGTTTGGCACTTACCGGGGGTTTATTATTTGTTTGAATAAAAGACGCGCCATTGTACCTCCAGACCTTCGTTGTGTGTTTATTTGTTTGTGTGTTGGTTGTGAGGAGGAAAGGGGGGAACTTCCTCACAGGCTCCAAGGTCATGGGCAACAAGTCTGACTCCTTCAACCAAATGACCTTCAATCAAATATAGATGCTGGCCCCATGTCTTTGATGTTTGATGTATCTGTGCCTGTTTCCATCCTTGATCATTTGCTTGGTGAACAAAGCCTCAGCATAATATGGATTAACCCTTTGACTGAATCATAATATGGTTAACATTTATTGATTGACTTCACAGGAGCCAAAACGTCCCAATCCATATGTTTTGCGATCATATAAATCAATATGCTGTTCTTTTATTTTATATTTTGTGATTCAAATACTACTGTAGTTACCTGACATTAGGTCTACAGGACAATTTCTCAAAGTGTGTGCCTATTATCTTCCATGGCTGAGGGTGTTTTAGTGAGATAAAACAGATATAGCAAGACTCACTGCCTGACGCCCGCAAAGAAGCAAAAGTCTGCGGTACCTCTGGTAGCTGCTGCACCAAAGTCAGTATGGTTAGCTAGATCTTTACATTGCAGTGTGCTAAAAATCTTAGTTGCATAATGAGATTGCTTTTAACCCTGCTGCTCCTGCACTTTGGAACACACTGACTAGTACCGTCTGAGGGGCCCCATCTCTGGATATATTTAAAGCGGCAATCCAAGTTTTTTTTCTTCTCTTCATTCTCTTTTTATTTTTGACATAGGTTTGAAGCATGGGGTCTCCAGAGCTCAACTCCATTCATTTCAGCTCTGGGGACCCCCTGCTTTCAGAGATACGTACCTCAGCAAGGGGTGCCGATCACCGCTCCGTTTCGCTACCAGGGTTTACGTAATGGCGGCGTTTCAAAGCTCCCACGCCCTGTGGGCCAATAGGACTGTGTGATGTCATCAGGTTCGGCTTCCTATTGGCCCACGTGACGCGGGAGCTTTAAACTTTGCCAAGATTCCGGCGCTCCCTTTTGAGGTAAGTATCTCTGGCAGCAGGGGTTCCCTGGAGCTGAAATGAATGTGGTTCAGCTCTGGAGACCCCCTGCTTCATACCTATGTTTTAAAAGAAATTATTTTTATTAAAGCACATTAATTGCTCCATTAAAAATAGGCTTAAGACTCACTTTGTTACCCAGGCATTTGGTGAGTGAACCACAACCTGTCCGGCATTCAATTCTTACAATATCATTCCATTCTATGTTCTATCCATTCTATCTTTTTACCTTGTGCTTGGTTTCTTTTATAGCTTTAACTACGTTCCTTTTTTTTTGTAACCGCCAGTTGTAAATGTATGAAGCGCGTTGAGTCCCATTGGGAGAAAAGCGCTTTCTAAATAAAGTTATTATTATTAATATTATTATTATTATTATTATTATATGACCCATCACTCTCCTTTCAGGATCTGGATTTCTCAGTCTTCAAAAATGTTGGATCTTCTCTAGTGTATTGTGGTCTGGTGGTGCCACTAATACATTGTCCCTGTGGACTGTTTCCGAATTCTCCTCTTCTAGAATTAATTGCCTATAGTGCTGCCTTTTTCGTTCTCTTACAGTAGGATTTGTACCCAGGGACCACACCGATATAACGGGTCTGAAGAAGGGGCTCACCCCCCCAAATGTTGCCCCCCTTATTCCCCTGTACCCTTTTTTCCTCGTCTTTCCCTGCCCTCTTTCCCCTCATGTTGCATTTCATATAGTTATAGATTGTACCATTATTCTGTGAGCAGATTTGTTACCTTCGTTTGATACGGACAACACTACAGTATATACCTCACAAATATCCTGCATCAGTGTGCATGGTTTATATACTTTTTGATATATTAAATTCGATTGGGCTCATCCTTGAATTTGTTTGATTTCCATTGAATGCTGGGAACTCCACCTTTTTTTGTTTACCAAGTTTGTGGAAGGTCCCTCCTTGTTCCCGCTGCACCATGTATCTCTTTTTTTTTGCACAGTAGTTCCACTTAAGAGTGCTTTCTATCCTCCGTACTTTTTGTATAATGGAGGATGGTGCTATGAAAGGAGATATGAAACGGAACAAAAACAAAATGGATCCCAAAAAAGTAGGGAGGGAAGAAATCTCCAAAAGTATGGCATGGAGGCGTGCGGAGGCTGAGGGAAAGCGGGTGCTTTCCCTGGTCATGGTGGATGGGCCGTGAGGGGCGTTCCTAGTGACGTCACAGAGTTGGCTCGCCCTCATTGGGCAAACCGCTCCCGTGACCTGTCTGTCGTGCTGAGAAATACGTTTTTTTTTATTTCTCACGAAACACGCGCCCCCTCCCGCTTTCGCCCACATGCCGCATGGACGCGAACACTGCCTTAAGGCAGTCTGTTCGCTCAGCGTACCCACGGTCTGCTGCACCATGTCCGAGGCCTTACACTGACTGAATGATTGATTGAAACTGAAAGGCAGACATTTAGTGAACCCTGGAAAGCAGGATCTTTGCTGATTGCCGATCGATACGTTAGGTAATTCGTTTTCAATAAAGGTAATCAAAGGCTGCATACAGAAAAAAATATATATTTTTTTTTAAATGCTGCTTGGATTGCTTCTTTAAATAAGAAATAAAGCCAAGGATCAAATGGGGTGGGAGGTTTTACTGCTGATAGGAACATTGACAGACTAGTTGGGCCAATAGTTCTTATCTGCCATCAAATTCTATATTTCTTCGTAAAAAAAATGACAAAACATGCAACAGTGGGTATAGAAGAGGGAAAATATCAGCGGTTACAGAAGTTTCCTTAGGGAATCTCCAGTGGCAACTCATGGAAACTTTATCGTGGAGATGTGATTATAATGTTCACTGAATACAATCAGGAAAAAAATGCATACAGTAGAAACCCAGGAAATTACACAGCCAGCAGGAATCTCCATTATATATTCCCCAATGTATAGTATATAGCAGTAGGAATTCCTTTGCTTACAGTGCACTGAAAGCTCAGGTACTCATAATGCTTCCTCTGGCTCTTCCTACACTCACTATCTGTACTGTATCTGGTCCTCTTAAAGCTTAAGGCCCCCTAAAGGTTTTCACTTTTATATTTTGCTTACATATGAGTAGTTGAGTTGGACTAGCTAAGCGTATCCCCTGTGGTCTGCCGTCTTGGATTTTAAATAAAGCAACACAACAGCACTGCGTTATGGTAACATGTCTCTAGCTTTCTCATGCATGATTGCTTTTGTGTTTAATGCCTCCTACCTCTACAATTCCCATCGGGTTAAAACATCCAGTCTTGAATCATCCTTTGAATACTGGGGAGCGGGCGCACTGCCCTTCTCTGCCCATCCTACATCGCAAACCTATTTACTTTGTTCATTTCCTGAAAAGCAAATCAATGCACCCACTACCCTTTCTGAATAGGAAAATCAACACTGGCTAAATGTTTTCCTCCCAAAAGCCTACGCAGGGGTCACAGTCTGCAAAGTCAGCAAAGGCAGGGGATTCACTGGGATTATGCATACCCGCTGGGGTTTTCTTCGTTTTGCATGGAATTAGGAAATAATGGATTCAGAGGAAAACAGAGCACGCTGGATTTTAATGAAAATTCCAGCAAGTCCCACAAAATCAATTAGAATATCACTTAGTGGTAACGGCAGCAATAAATATAATGCAAGGAGTCCCATAACGGAAGCCTCCATAATGCAAATAATCCGGCTGCCGCTAACTCAGCATTTCCAGACCTGGATATTCCTCTGTGGGTACCGGAGAACAATCAACAGCTTTTTCCCTCCTGGTCTATTTGCCTGAATTCAAATGAAGCTCTTTGCTAACCTGTATCGAGAAAAAGAAAACTCACACATCACAGCCTGGGATGTTTCACCAGCAGCGCTCAAATACATTGCAACAATGTAGCTTCAGTTTGACTAAAGACATCTGTTGATGGTATGCAAACTATATAAATACTAAACTGGGTGAGATACCCATGCTATATTTATATTGATCCAGTAGAAGGCAAACACTCTTGCCAAGTGTATTTCACACGGGGAAAAATATAATCCTACCTGACCCCCCGATTAGACTGCAATCAGATCCCTTTCTGGATCGATGCTTAGTGTATGTGTTAGCTTGTTCGCTATAACCCTGTATACCTCTCTCCTTTACTTGTATTACTGTATCTGTTGCAGTGGCGTTTACATGCAGTCCAGGAGGGCTGGCCTAGCATCACACCAGGCTTTAAGGATTTCTCTAATTAGCACACACTTAACCTACAGTATTAGCCCAGCGATTAATTATCATCAAGACAATTTGCTCAGGCATGTGTTGACCTGAAAATCTGTCCTTTTAAGTGGCCCTTGAGGACTTCATTGTTGCACCATTGGTCTATTCTATTTCGGGCCAGCAAAGAGATTACACAAGACATCATACATGGAAAAGTAACCCAAACTGGGAAAGTTCGATGACATAAAAGGAACACGGGGATAAAGGAGGCTCAGCCTTAACTCAGCCGTCCGCGCTGCTCCCCATTTTTGGCACTTAATTTTGTCATTTTTTTTTAATGTTAAGTTAATATGGAGCTATTCCAGAGCCCTGTGTGGTCTAAAGGTTACCATGGTAACACCAGAAGCTGGAGATGAAGGAAATCATCATATTTAAAACAAATAATGATATATTTTATTTTTAAAAGAGCAGGACCTGCTCAGAGGGCAATATACTCACATTATCTGAGTTAAACTCCTCTAGGTTTCTTGAGGGGGGGGGGGGGTAGGGGGGATTGCTGCTTTAGAATATATTTGCAGTTATACCCCCCTAGTTTTAAAATCGAGGGTTTTTGTAACTCCCGCCCACATTGCATTTGGGGCATTTTTTCTGTTTATAGGGTACGAGTCCTGATTAGGTCCCTATTGTATGTGAACTCATATTGGAGTCAATAGGAGTTTTCATGTGATAATGGCCAACTGGAATGATGTCCTGTGTGTTTTGTTCACAGAATGTTAGATCACTGGCTTTTTACTTCCCGAGCTGCCAATCAGGCGCATTAGTAATGTCAAGAGATATCCCCCAAAAATATTTTTGTATCCAGCGCACAGCAACAGAGAGCCAGGTCATAGAAAATGAAAACTTTATTTAAGCTGCATTAAAAAACGGAGGGTGCAACCACTCCTACGCGTTTCGTGCAATACGCACTTAATGAAGGAGTAAAAAAAAGCTCCTTGATAAAGTGCGTATTGCACGAAACGCGTAGGAGTAGTTGCATCCGTTTTTTAATGCAGCTTAAATAAAGTTTTCATTTTCTAAACTTGGCTCTCTGTTGCTGTGCGCTGGATAGAAAAATATTTTTGGGGATATCTCTGGACCCTGGTACGGCTGCACGCCTGAAGATACTAGTGGGTGAAGATACGCGAGTTACCTATTGCCTTATTCTAGGGGCTATCCCAATGAGGAAAGGGGAGAGGTATTTCATATTCCATCCTCTACCTTCAGGCAGTGTTTTGCCCTCACCACATGCTTTGGTATCACTGGATTCATTGGATTATTATTCATTGACCCCACAAATGGTTTTCTTCCTTGATTATGCATTGAAAAAAAGAAATATGTAATTGAGACCCAGCACTTGAGCACCAATCCACCTCTTCCACACATCGCTTTAGTAATGTCAATATGGAAGTAACGCTGCAGTGGAAAAATGTCAATAACTGCAGATCACCTCGCAGGGCCGGCTTTAGGGCAACGTGGCTGCCTTGGGCTTCACGCTCCATCCGGCGTCGGGATCCAACTTCCGCCAGACCGGAGGGAGCGATCGGGCCCCGGACCGACAAGACTTCCTCTCACCCCAAGGTAAGTGTGTGTGGTTTTGTGGTGAGGGGGGTCTTGTGGTGAGGGGGGTCTTTTGGTATTCTCCAGAGTAGCAGTCCTCCTGCAGCATCACATTGTCATAGTGACGTGACATCACATGACGCCATGTTGCCATGACAATGTGATGTCACATGCCAACGTTAACGCTACAAGAGGAGGGCCACTCTTCAAAGTAGGTACGCCCACCCACATCCACCGGAGAGGCCTCTCTGCCAGTGTGCAATCTGGGGTCCCGCACATTCTAAGGTTAATGCCCAAAATAACATGTTAATTAACGCGTATTGTATCTCTTTAAGCTGTAATGATAAATAACACGTCGGCATTAAGGCAACGCATCACATGAATGGTGCAATAACATCTGCTACATCTGTACATGCTCTGAACAGCAGAGTAAAATGTAAGTGCTTCAGATCAGTGTGCTCGCATTACTCTGCATGTCACAGCACTGGGTACACTGACAGTGCAGCATCAACACCGTTCACAAAGCAATTACCTAAGATTACCAGAAGTTTGTATTGATAAAACAGCGATTACCCCTCTTAATCTAATCTTTTAAGGAGATAAAGCTGTTTGCTAATCCCCTAATCTACAGGCAAATTACCATCATTCATTCGCCAAACAGATAAACATAAGTAGCGGATAAAGCATAAAATGTGGATCCAAAGCAAAATATGACTTTTTTTTTCACATGATACAAAATAATATGATTTGGAGGGTGGTTTTATGTTTCTTAGAAATCCAAATTACACTGATAAGTTAGTTACATTTTTTATGGTCTGATTTGTGGGGTTGCCCCTTTAAAGAAGGATTCGATCCCAAACATTCTACACATTTAAAGAGCCCTTATAACTGCTTAGCAAATGCACTCCGTGTGGCTCCATACTACAAAGTTTACGAAAGACCTACTAGGTGCTCAATAAGGCAAAGCGATACATGGGATGTCCTATTGCTCTTCTTGTCATGTCCTATTGCCCATATAATGTGCCCGGCATTGGATCAGCACAATTAATTCAAACAAATCGAGACAAATCTCTGTTATCTGTCTGGATAGGTCTTGGAATCCTTTAGGGATTGACGATGATTAGAGAGTGCCAGGCATGCTATCCTAAGGGTTGCATCATTAGGTGTTAATTTAGAAGTCAATGTAATGGCACTAATAATGAACGCAAATCAACAAGTTCCCAATGTCATGCAGATCTCTGCATTAGTGCTGCATATCTCATTGTACTCATTTCCTGATTTCTTAGTATGAGAATTGGTGGACATCTGTGTATCTGTTAACACCGGTTCATAGGATTAGGGCAGTAGTGTTCAACCTCCTTGTTAAGGATCCCTATAATTATATTGTCAAATTCTGCGGGGCGCCAACCCTCATGTCTGAGTTCAGATGCATTGTAAGGAACCCCAACCCTCTCTAACAGCGCGTCTGAGATCAGATGCATTGTAAGGAAGCCCAACCCTCTCTAATAGCGTGTCTGCAATCAGATGCATTGTAAATTCTTCTGTAAAGTATTTGGTTCAATTTGCAAATTACCTTAAAATTGCAGGGAACTCTTTAAGAATGCCCAAATACCTTTTAATTAGGGTCTCACTGTCGTTTTGTCCCTCAACCTTTTCTTCCACAAGGAACCCCCTGTTTCTAGATCGAGTTGCAGAAGTTCACCATCAGGTTGTCAACAGTTAAGCTCATCAAAGTTTCTAAAAAAAAACTAATAAAGAACTGAAAATACTTAATTACTACAGATTTTTGATTTACATTGACAGTGTTTATTAGGACGAGTCCCATAAATGTCATCTTCAATTCCTTTATTTCTACCAATTTTAACCGCTTTGCTAAATCTTTCAATAATGCATTAATTCAGGTGACAATTTGTTTTCACATGGGGACATCTTCAAGTTAATCTGAAGCTCCATTTGTGGATAAGGGACACTGCTTGTAAAACATGTCATTAACACACGGGGTTCCTGGAAGAATGTATGTGCTTGTCTTACAGTAACTGTCTTGTGTTAGTTATTTAGGCGACAGGGGGATTTTAGTCAGCATTTCCCCCCATAAATATAGGAAGCTGTTTGCATTAATAAATATTAGGGTGCAAAAATGTAACTAAAAGCTGTCAGATCATAATACAGTATTATATAGAGATGTGCAAAGCTTTCACCCAGATTTGCGAAGTAGGCAAAATATGCCCCTTTTCAGCCGCAAAACAAATTGGGACCGTGCCAGAGTTCGCAAGTGATTCGCCAACCGGATTGCATTTAATATGCTAACTTGCAAAATTCTCTAAAATGGCTAGATCTGCTAAATGCTGAGACTGTACATAGGGGCCAGGGCAGCCAACAGGGGGGACAGCCAAGACAGGATTGTTGCGGGGAGCCCGACCGGCATTGCAAGTTAAGCCCGACCTCTAGCCAGGCCCGGCTGCCGGTCCTCTCGTGGCCGGGCCATGGCCCTCCCACAGCTGCAGGCCTCTTCCATACTCTGTCCCACGAGAAAAGACAAAAATAAACTGTGCGCTACTATCTAACTCCTACTTATAATTAAATACAGTGCAGTGACTAAACCATAAATATACTAAATAAACCACAATACCAAGTGAATAAGTGATTATATAATAAATTATATCATAACCGTGTGGTTGATATGGGCGTCTGCTGCTATAATCATTTGGGGGTGGCTCAGCACCCCACACACTCTAAGAAATGGAAACAAAAAGAAAACAGCGCACAACGCCAAATAGTGAAGCAAGTAATATAAGTGTATTACAATAATAAAGGGGTATTAAATCTGCGTACATCAAATAGAAATATCATATGCATTTAGTGTATATCACACTAGTTTACCACTCCATGGTTGTAGACAGGAAGAGCTGGTACTCGGCTATCTCTGCAGGAGCCTCTGTGTTGATTCTGGGGCATAAGATCCCTCATACACTCCTCATCTAGCAGGACGCTGCTTTCAAGGGGATTCCTTAACAGCAGCCTGGCTTCACTGCAAGTTCAGGCACTCAATGGGACCGCGTCTCAAACAGCGATCTGCCTCCTCCAGGGAATTCTCCCATACAGTCCCTCGTTTCTCTTATGAGGATTTCACCATTTTTTCCACAGCCGCTGCAGTGGTAAGGCAGTTCAGAGCCGGTGGAGAGGCTCAGCAAACACTTCCGCAGTTGCAGGCGCTTGCACAGCGTGCCACGATGCCGCTCCGTCACGTGGTGTAGCGGAGTGACGTCACAGTTCCCGTGGCAATGGTGAAGCAATGGGGAGGAGCAGGAAAAAGTTCCCTGAAGAAGTAGTTAGATCTACGAAACGCATTGGATGTATTAACTTATGCTATTTTATTGCTTTTTATTATCCCCTGGATCTGCATTAATATCATTATCATTTGGTTGCTATTGTGCTGACTGAGCGGATTTTGTGCCGCTAAAGAGACTCTAAGGGACTTTTTCCTGCTCCTCCCCATTGCTTCACCATTGCCACGGGAACTGTGACGTCACTCCGCTACACCACGTGACGGAGCGGCATCGTGGCACGCTGTGCAAGCGCCTGCAACTGCGGAAGTGTTTGCTGAGCCTCTCCACCGGCTCTGAACTGCCTTACCACTGCAGCGGCTGTGGAAAAAACGGTGAAATCCTCATAGGAGAAACGAGGGACTGTAGGGGAGAATTCCCTGGAGGAGGCAGATCGCTGTTTGAGACGCGGTCCCATTGAGTGCCTGAACTTGCAGTGAAGCCAGGCTGCTGTTAAGGAATCCCCTTGAAAGCAGCGTCCTGCTAGATGAGGAGTGTATGAGGGATCTTATGCCCCAGAATCAACACAGAGGCTCCTGCAGAGATAGCCGAGTACCAGCTCTTCCTGTCTACAACCATGGAGTGGTAAACTAGTGTGATATACACTAAATGCATATGATATTTCTATTTGATGTACGCAGATTTAATACCCCTTTATTATTGTAATACACTTATATTACTTGCTTCACTATTTGGCGTTGTGCGCTGTTTTCTTTTTGTTTCCATTTCTGTCCCACGAGAGCTTCCAACACTGGCGCACGACGGGCCTCTTTGACGTCCGTGCACTAGAAGAAAGCTTGGCCCAGCTTCCGGTGCCCGCTGGCATGAGAGGGCGGCACGGCATGTGCCAGTGTTGGAAGCACGTGTGGCAGAGAGGCCTGCAGCTGGGGGAGGGCCAGGTCCGGCCGTGAGAGGACCGGCAGCCAGGCCTGGCCAGAGGTCACGCCAAATTTGCAGCGCTGAAAAAAAAACTAATGGTACTCAGCACCCCTAGTACCGTTGCACTTTGGATCACTGAGAATTTGTGTTGTATTTTAAAGGAAAAATCTGCCGTAATCGGCCAGTTGAATTTCTTAGGGGCCTCTGAATAGGGAAGTCTTTGTCAATCAAGTGTTTCCTTTACCCTTATGCACCGCTGTCCTTATCCGAGAGCCAGTAGGGATAAGAGGAGGGGGGCTCTGTCTGTACACATGCTGATAACACAGTGACCCGGGGGAAATGGAGTATACTGCCAGAGGAAAGGAAACTCCTCCCATATCAAACTTTAAAAAAAATGAATTAAAAACAATCACAGGCGTCAGATTTGGGAAGAAAATACCCGGATGAGACCCCTGAAACCTGTCATTGGAAATATATATCTCCAGTACTGACCATGTAGATCAGGAGCGGCCCACACCAGTCCTCAAGGGCCACCAACAGGTCAGGATTTCAGGATATCCTTGCTTCAGCACAGGTGGCTCAATCAGTGGCTCAGGCAAAGAGCCACCTGTGCTCAAACAAGCTACCCTTAAAACCTGACCTATTGGTGGCCCTTGAGGACTGGAGTTGGCCACCGTTGATGTAGATGGAAGGTACGGGGAAAGAGAGGCTTAGGGTGAAAGCACTTTTTAAAACAATCTTTTCCGCTCCTACACAACAATGGTATGGAGACTTACTGAAAGTGCTTAAAGCCGCAGCCCAGAAGATAGCACTGCCGCGGTCATGCTGCGGGGGGGAGGGGGGCAATGATTTTGGATCGGACCCCCCTCCAGCTCCGAGGCAGTCACAGTCCTGCAGCTTGCCCCGATGCCAAACACAATAAGTCTTGCTATGTTACAACGGTTTGGATTTGTTCTTGTCTGGCTCGATAACAAAAAAACTAAGCTAACAAAAAAAAAAAACCCATGATGATGGTATTTATTCAGCCGTGGTAACATATTTTTGCATCCCCCCCAAATCCTCTAAGCGAGCATCATGCTTTGATAGGCAATAACAAATGGACAAACTATTCAAATCCTGCCTGTTCTTTGAATGCGGGGTGATTTCAAAGCGCCGAGCATTTGCATTGCTCCGCATAAGCAACCGACGGAAAGCATTATGTCAAAAACATGTTGTTTTTGGTCAAGAATTGTGTTCTGAGCCATTATCTCTTTTAAGTACCATTGCCCGCATTAATCCAATGCCTTGTGAATCACTCATAAAATCAAACCGTGCACTGAGCCCTCTGTTCTCAACAGTTTCAAAGAAATGCAAGATCAAGAGGCTGTGATAGATATAGCTAACTCATTAGGCTTGTAGCGTGCTAAGACACTCTGCCACCTAGTGGCCACAATTCACAGACACAGCAGAGCTTCTTTAAAGGACCAATCTTCCCTAACTAACCTTCATTTTTTTTTTTTGTACAGGATTGGAACCAGGGGATCCTCCGGGGCTGGAACTCACTATTTTCAGCTCCACAACCTGAGATACTTACTGCTGAACTTACCGGTATTACTTCCTGATTTTTATAGCGGATTTAAATGGCCATCCAATAGGAAGTCACAATTGATTATGTTGCAGCTTCCTGCTGGCAGCCATTTTGTTTCCCCTGAGGGTGATTCAAAGCCAGCAACCTTTGCGGCAAGTATCTCGGGAACCGGAGAGTTCCCGAAATAAAAAATAGTAGCGTTTGGCTCAGCGAGGTCCCACGCCATAAAAAAACCCAAAAAAACCAGGGAAAATAAAAAATGAGTAGGGGACGGTGCTCCTTTAATATTGGTGCACCTGCTGTACACTAGTGCTGGACATGTGGCATTTGCTACACAAACGCACGTTTACTTAGAAGCTTGCAAGTTGGCGACAACACTGTGCAGATTTTTAAAGCAATTTGCAAGGTAGTTCAAGCCTACGCCACCTTTGTATCTTTTCTCAGTGTGCAAACACTGGCAGCCGTTCCGAACCTCGTCAGAAGCGTTGTGGGAACCGTCAAAGCGCGCACGCGCGGTGGACGAACCACTAAGAGGCAAACATCTGCGTGGAAGCCTGCAAATCCCAATGATCTTTAGCCCCAAGTAAGATAGGGACACACGGACATTTTGGGGATCATTCTATTAAGATGAATTCTATTGAAAGAAATTGGCGTCTAAAAATAAATCTGGTGCAGTAACTTGGGCACTCGGGTTGCCACAGTTTTGCAGCAGAGAGAGTATAGTGAATAACACAAATGTTTAAACAAACCTGAAAAAAGGTTAAAAAAAAAAAAAAAAGGTTTTGCAGATGTTAACATCCAACTTTGTTTTTAACATTTGCAAACAGGTGTCAATGTTGATCACAGCATTCCTGATGCCAATACTAGTGATGTGTTAAATCTGAGTGTTTGATGGCTTACATTTTTGTTTTTATCAGATATCTAGAAGTCTTTTTTTAATTATTTTAAATAACATCTACAGTAATGTTACTTCCCTTAATGGTTTCTATTTGTGTGATGTTTCTGTCTATTAGACTTGTTCTCCCTTCCCAAGGCAAAGGGCCTCCACATTCCCTAATCCCTAACCGGTCCTCTGTCAGGAAGGCAGGGATATAGCCCTTTTATAGCAGGAATCAGATGCGAGGGAAGATGTACAAGACTGCATATGATGGTACGTTTATCTCAGCACTTTGATGCACTTTAGTTGCTCTTACACATTCATCCTTCCCTCTAGCACAGTGATTTTCCACTGGGGTTCCAAGAGCATCTCTAAAGGGTTCTGTGTCCAACAGTGGAGAGAGCTGGGACACCTGTCCCGGGCCCGGCGGCTCCCCAGCTCTGGCCCGCCTCTACTGCATTTCCCCTCTCCCCAGTCAGTCGGCATCGAAAGTCGGGCCCCCCTGGACCGGCGCAGCACCGGAGGCCTCCTTGCCCCAAGATTTGATTCCTATGGGGGAGGTGTGCGGGATGGGGATGGGGGGGGGGGGGTTAACGGCGAGGGTGATTGAGTGAGAGCAGAGGGCATTGAGAGAGAGAGAGAGAGAGAGAGAGAGAGAGAGGATGGGGAGATTGAGTGAGCAAGCGAGGGCAGGGGGAGAGGTGGAGGAGTTAGAGGCGGGAAGAGATAGGGGGGATGAGAGGGGGCTGAGAAGGAGGAGGAGGGAGGGGGAGTGAGAGAGTGTGTGTGAGTGTGAGGGAGGGGAGTGAAGGGGGAGGAAAGAGGGTTGGGGTTCCCCAGAATGTCACACTATAAATTATAGGGTTCCTTAACCAAAAAAAGGTTGAAAACCACTGATCGAGAAAGAAAGTGACTTAATATTTATTATAGGCTAAAACTTTAAGAACATTTATAATTGGTCAATATCATGGGCATTAAAGTCCCAGGAATCCCCCCAAGATCTAACAGCTGCTAACATTAAAACAATATTTTCACATTAATGGTTTCAAAGAATCCTTCATTTAGACATAACTATGGACCCCTGGCTCTTTTTGCTGAATAGGCCCGTTCAGAATCTGCCAGACATGCGAATAAACCCGTTACCCATACCGCCACTGCTACTGGATGCGAACTGGTGGCAGTTTGGACGTCCCTTCCATATCTAAGATTAGAAATAAGGTGTGGTTCAATTGCCACATGGGAATATTGACGGGTATTATGAATGAGTTCCTGAAGGTTTAGCAGCCGTGGTTTCTATCTGTTGGCGTACCGTGCATTAATTATGTTATAATTAACTAAGGGACTTATTACACTAGGCTCTCAGGCTTCTAGGGTTAGGGATTCCCTGAATGGTTGATGGGGGGGTCTGTCCGAGCTAGCTCGCCAATGACCTTAATGTATCTAGACCCATTGGACGATTTTTGGGGGTTCCGTAACTGCGGGTTGTAATTGCTGCTGATATTATATGACAATGTGTTTTGTCTGGACTGTACTCCTTCCCAATTTTTATTTCTCTACCCTTTCCAGTTTTTTTTTCTCCCCCCTCATGCTTGAAAATTAAATAAAAATTGAGTTTCAAATATATATATATATTCACATTAAAGCAGCAATCCCCTACAGTATATGCGTTTAACTCATATCATGTTAGTATTTTACACCCGAGCAGATCCTGTTTTTCTACAGGTATGATGTTCTTTATCTCTAGCTTCTGAGGTCACCATGGTAACCTTTAGACTGCACTGGGCTCTGGCGAGAGCTCCATTTTAACCTCCCAGGCACTTAATATTTCAAACGCTTATATCTACTGAACAAAGCATCAGAGTTAAAAAATAATTACAGTAGAAGTAAAAATATATAGATAGAATGCAAAAAATAAATGGTGATCAGTGTGAATTGTTGCTACCTGTATAAAACAAAGTGAGCCTGTAATAGTATGTACAACTCCCCAAGAACAGGGCATTACCTGTCCATTAATACAGATGGTAGTACAGTCTTTGGCACGTTACCAGTGGGAGAAGCGGACAATGCCTTGAATGAGCCGCGTGGGAACAGAGGGTGGGGCTAATCCACTGTTTCACCCACGAGAATGCACCACAGATGCAATAACATCTGCTACATCTGTACCCAGGTTGGATGTTGAACTCCTCCACGCAGGCAATAATAGCCTAGTAGTGTCCTGTGCTTTAGGGATTGTTACCTAAATATCCAACATATGAACTGCAGCTTTAAAGAGGCAATCCAAGCAGGCGTTTTTTGCTGCTATTTTTTTGAAAACAGAGGATTGAAGCAGATCTCCGGAGTTTAACCCCATTCATTTCAGCTCCGGGGCCCCCCTGCTTCTGGAGATACTTACCTCAGTAGGGGGTGCCGGCAGCCGCTTGGCTACCAGAGTTTGCGTTATGGTGGAGTTTCAAAGCTCCCACGCCCTGCGGACCAATAGGATGGCGTGACATCATCAGGTTCAGCTTCCTGTTGACCTGAGTGACGCAGGAGCTTTAAATTTTGCAGAGATTACGGCAATCCCTTTGGAGGTCTGTATCTCGGGTAGCATGGGGTCCCCGGAGCCGAAATTAATGGGGTTCAGACACCCTATTTCAATGCTATATTTTAAAAAAGCACACAAATTGCTCCTTTAAATGGTCACAGCACTAAGTGTTTATTTTTAATTGAATAAGGGAGGTGCCCCTTGAAATGGCAAAACATTATTCAAAAAGACATGAGTATCATCTGACGGATTTTGCTGTGGATCAATAGACAGCTGTTTGAGAGGGGGTAGTTAACCAGCTGCAGTGCGCAGAACATGCAGCTTTGCACTGGCAATGCATCTGAAGTTCTCCTTGGCACGGGCAGACTGGAAGAAGCACATGAAATAGAAAAGCAAGGGAGAAATGACAACGTGCGCAAACATTGCAGCTCCCTGCTCTGCTAGGCAGGCTTAACTCCGTTTCCAATATAAATGTCTTTGGCATGGAAGAGTACCAGCAATCCCAATGCCTGTAAGCCATCTTGAGAAGCTTCACGGGCACTTAGACTGGCGCTACTCACTAAACCCAGCTGTTTGACTGTGCAATTGGCGGAAACGCCTGCATGTGTATTTCCAGATTAAACGCGGCCCTGTCGGTTTGTATTGGGAGCGATTGAGGAATCCTGAGCGATCCCAAACGGCAGAGATACAATATGTAAAGGGGAACATGGGGGCAGTGTGTATGAGAAGTTGGCGCTGCCGTGAAGGGGTTACACTGTGTTACTGCAGGGGGCTCTGTGTTCAGATGCTCCCAGCCAAGATCAGCTGGTTTCTAAGGATGTTCATGCCACTTTTCTGCTTGATTGACGGGAGATATTTGTGATGCATATTAAAAATAAAACAAACAGCGATGGTTTCAGATGGCTGCTTGTAACATTTGGTGTGAGCCCAATAAAAGGCAGAAGTAATCCAGTTAATTTGGTATTCGAACAGCTGCTGTGTTACCTGCAGTGGCCTTCCTGCTCCTCTCTTTTGCTGCTTGAGTGAAAACCGTACTCTGTGTTACAGCAGAAAATCCATCTAATTGACTATTCATTATTTATTTACGTATCTATCCATCCAGCTATCTGCCTCTTTGTCTGTCTGTCTATTCATCTGTCTGTATCTTTACATCTATTCATCCATATCTATCAATCACTGTATCTATCTATGTATCCATTCTGAAAACGTTGGCACTTAGGTCCAATGAACAGACACTTTCCATTACATAAGAAGTTAGTCCAACATTTGAGACCTGCAATGCATTGACGTGTTATGTATTGCAAGCTTCTTTTAAAATGAAGGGGGTTAAACCGACTGAAACTGAGTACCAATAAAAAAAGTTTACTGCAACATTGGGAATAAAAGGCTTGAAATGTCTGTCAAATGTTCTATTTTGCATTGTTTCGTCGCTCTGGAATGCAAAATGTGGCCATGCAACTAAACAACATTTGCATCCCTGTTTTGCAGCTGAGCTGTGTATTGACATAACTGGGTATCCTGTTATCTGATCACCATAATAATATTTACACACCCCAGTCCTGCAATAAGCCCCCTAAAATTCCATCACACGGCTACAGTGTTGCCCTCACCAGGGCTGTCAGTGTGACTTTTCCATTCTAATAACAGCTGTAGAATGTTGTCAACAGGCAAATATGGTAATTAAAACAGCACTCGGAAGGAGATAGCTTGCAGCACAATTAATTAATTTAAAAATAATAACAAGAATTCATTATAATGTACACCAGATGTCTGATACACCTGCTCATTCTGCAAATCCTGGATTATCATTTAAAAATTATGAAAGGGTGAGAAAAAACAGCACGATTTAAATATGTGAATCACCTCAGAGCAAATTCAGTTACTATGAGGTGAAAGGTACAGTATAATGACACCCTACTGTATGTACAAAGACGAAGCAAGACTTCCATCTTTATTGTAACATGGAAAATAAACACATTCTTTAAAACTTGTTCTAAAACAGGATCTTGGATTAAATGAAAATTGAAAGGCAAAATGTGTGTGTTTAAAATTAAAATGTTTACTGAATTCCCCTATAATTGTGGGTAAATTGAGCATTCTAACAGGGTGACAGCAACTGTGGGAGCCAATCATAGTGTTCTATTTCTGAAAGGTCCCTGATCGTTGCAGAATCAAGAGTTCTGATTGGCTGGTGCCAAAACTAGGAGTTACATTCAACCAGAAACAGTTTACTTCATCACATTAGAACAATGCAGCAGACCTACCTTCATAGCTAGAGCGGAATCCTTGAGCACTGACAGCATAGTCCGAGACCAGCCAAAGAGTGAGGAGGTTGCTGCTGCTCACAACTGGAGCAGGAAGCTGGAAACCAGTTAACCTGGAAAACAAAGTATTACATTTATCAATGGACACTTTACTGTGTATGAAAAGCAAACGGCACAAACGAGAAGTGACCTCTTTACCAGCATCCTGTTCAAATGCTGCATTTTAACCCATTCACCAAAGGGCTGTCTAGCAGTAAATGGTTAAACCCCAGCACTGCTGAATTTGTTTAGTAGCTCTGCAATCTGAGGTCTGAAAATCCAACTGTGTTAATAGCAATAACGAGCACAATTGAATATATAATGCATGCTGCTTCTGTTAACGGTTTATACCTAAATGAAGGGACAAAATGCAGCAGGCATTCCAATGTTGTGCTGATTGGGACTTTTGTTTTGTAAAACTCAATGGCGACTATTAATCCAAACAAGAAAATATTTTAGATCAGTAAATAAATATGTTTCCAACAAATAAAATCAGTCTGGATAAAGAATAGCAAAGGTGATAATATGCGGAAAATGTAAATAAAGGTCATTTGCAGAGAAAACCTTTTTTTCATTTGAACATGGCAACACAGTACTGCACATTTACAAGAAATCAAAGGGCAAAATGTAGCCATTTTTCAAATTTCGCACACACCTCAACCAACAAGCATTTAATTAATAAGCAAACCTATTGCAACTTGTTTTTTAAAATACAGAAGCCATGCATTACACACATCAAAAATCCTTAATAAAACAAAAAAAAAGCCCATTAAATTATTTATATGTGTAGCCGAGTCCCCTACCCTGCCTCTGGTGCTGGGATCTGCCCAGCTATCGCCAGGAGCTTTGCGCGATCGGGAGTGTGGGGGCGGCCATCTTGTTTGTCGCGCATGTGCAGAGCAGCGAGGCGCGCATGCGCAGTCAGGAGTGCGGCAGCGATTTTGTTTTTGGCTCCACATAGAGTACAGCGGAACTACAAGACTGTCCCAGTGAATGGGATTGGAGCAGTTGGCGGCACAGGATATCCTCCGCGTGCGGGGAGCACATGCTTCAGTCCTGATGGAGGAGTGAAGGGAGAAGATAGTGTCCAGGGAGCAGTGCTTCCTGGACTAGGCCAAGACTTTGCCCCTAGGCTCCGGTAAGGCCCTGAGACACCTGTAGAGGAGTGCTGCATGGAAGGCCCCAGATAGGGACTCTTCCCATTATTATTATTACTACTGTGCCGGTGACCGGTTGGCCACGCGGCGCTCTCCAGCCTGGGACCAGGCCACAGGACCCTGAGACATTGTGTGAGAACCTCCGGCTGGAGCTCACACTGTGAGGAGGAGCAGGACCCATAGGAGAGAGGGGATTTGTGTCAAAGGCCCTGCTGCGTGGGACCCGCTCCAACACACCGCACAAGCAGCACCTGGGTACTGGAGTACCCAGGCAGGTACCCACATCTACAGGGAATAGCGCTACCTCACATTTGTGCGGGATTGCTGGGACGGACACCAGGGGTTGTTGGTGCCACGGCACCCTCAGTACTTTGGGGGAACCAGTACGTGTTGGGGTCACTGCACTACACTGTGTCACGTGGTACTGTGTTATATGTGTAGCATTGTTATAGTAAAGATCATTTTTTATATATATTGAGTGTTGTGTTATTGCTTATAGCAGTAGTATTGGTTTCTGTGAGGGGTTATCCCGCCGACGCTGGGATCACTCATAAGTGGAGGCGCTGCGCTACAAGGAGATAAAGCTCACCCAGGCTCCCAGAGGCGGAGGCTTAGCCCTCCTGAGAGCAGACAGGTAAAGCAGCACACGTAGTTGCACGCATAGTTCCCTTAGGCATAGGGAAAGGGGGCTACACATGTAACCTAATTCTGGAATAAATACCACTTTGTGAACCGCAGATTAGTTTCAAAAGCAATTTAATTAGAGAAACAGAGACCTGACATTATTATTTGAACTCGCCAATCATTAACTGAAGCGTGAACGCTTTGAAAGGAGGTTACAAAAATCCTGCAACTAGGAAATCCGGCCTGAAGTGGTTTTGATTGAGTTATATACGGTTAAAAGCAGCTTACAGAATCTGTATTTTGTAATGTTTCTACAGTATGGTTGAAAGAGAGCAGGAAATGTCTTGATTTTTGTGGGGGTTTTTTGTGTTTATAACAGTGGCAGCTATCGGTGTGACTGTGCCATAGACTGTTCTGTAATGCTAATTTCTCTGCTTCAAGGTTCTGACATTTGAACTCATCACAAGGATCTCATTTAAATACATGTGCGTAGTGCGCACACACAGCGCTATGGTGGTTCGCTTCTTAGGAAAGGGATTACATAATGAATTGCTTATTCTCATGGATTTCCTTTTTTTATTACCCTTGCACTTTCAAGGGAGAAGCGTAAATAATGTATGGTCTAATTTGTAGCGTAGTTAAACCAATTGAGTGCAAAGCAATGCGTTGCTAGAAGTTAATGGATAAACAAAAGACCACTTCATAGATGAAATTATAACGTGCCGAGCTTTCAATAACCTCACACACCCTCTGTGTAGTTTGTGTGTACATATGTGAAAGAGACTTGTGAGGTTTGGAAAGCTCTGTGCACGTGAAGAATGGACCGGTGTGGTTTGGAAAGTTCTGTATGTGTGAAGAAGAGACCCGTGAGGTTTGGAAAGCTCTGTACATATGAAGAAGTGACCTGTGAGGTTTGGAAAGCTCTGTACATATGAAGAGACCACTGAGGTTTGAAAAGCTCTGTGCTTGTGAAGAATAAACCTGTGAGGTTTGGAAAAACACTGTATATGTGAAGAGGAGACTCATGAGGTTTTGAAAGCTTTGAACACGTGAAGAAGAGACGTGTGAGGGTTGAAAAGTTCTATACACATGAACAACAGACTTATGAGGTTTGGATAGCTCTGTGCACATGTAGCGGAGACATCCAAAGTTTGGACAGCTCTGTACACTATAATTTCAGATATCAAGAAATATCTTGTTGATCCATTAAAAGGTATCACAACATGTGTTTGGCCACGCTATGGATTAAAAATGGTACAAAGCAAGGGTGTCTTCTCTCCCCACTGCTGTTTGCCCTCTCCCAAGAATCTTTAACCTGCAGAATTAACAAACAAAATATACAGTCCGGTATCTCCTGTATGCTTCAGAGGGCGTGGTCAGGAAGGTACATTTCTGCACACCTGGTGGTCCTGTACACAAGTAAAGAAACCATGGAGACACATTTTCCGACTACTAAATAGGGTTCTGGGAATTCTAGCTACACCGGCCCCCTGGGTGGCATTATTAAATAACCCAATTCAGGGTACACCTAATAGAGAGCACCAACGCTCTCTATCCTGTCGGCTGCACGATGCAGCATAGCGGCCACATGGAAGGAACCAGCCCCAATCCTCCAAGTGCTTATAGAGAGAATATGGCGGACATTAGGCTATGAGAAAATGACAGCGATCCTTAATGACTCTCTAGAGTTCATGGCAGTGTGGGAACTATGGCTGTATATGATTAAAGCAGGGATACACATGAGACTCTGTACTATATAGGAAATATAAAAATAAAGCGTTGTAAAGCTGCAAAGATAATGCCATAAGGTGTTGTACCAATTGTGATACAAGTAAAGATACTCCCCCCCTATATCCCCATACCCCTCTCCTTTTTATTATTTCTGTATCCACCTAATGCCCTCATCATATCACCTTCTTACCTTTTGTGCCCCATAAATGTGAATAAAAAAAATCAGTTTACAAAAAAAGGTATGACAACATCTGACCAATCTATACTTCTCCAGGACTTAAAGTAGGCGCCACTCAACAACAGCTTAGGCTGAGTCCATGCTGCCGCAGCCCGCACACGGCGCGATCACATTGCCTTAAGGCATTGATCACTCCCGTAGACCGCACAGGCGACAGCAGGAGGGGGAAACTGAAACTGATTTCTTGGCGCGGCGGGCAGGTCACGTGATCGATTCACCCAATGAGGGCGAACCAGCTCCGTGACATCACAGCCATGCCCCTAGACACGCCCCCAATGGCCCGTCTAGCATGTCTGAAAAATGCACCCGCTTCACGCGGATGACGTCACGGAGGCGCACACCTCAGAGCGGGCGAAGTCTGTATGGACTTATACTCAATCATACCACTGAGGACCATCACACGTTAAGCACTGGTGTAAACAAGGGACACATTGGAGCACAGGCCTGAGATTGGCATATGGTAACCTTAAATTATTTGGAAATAGAGAATTGCACAGAGATAGTATGATGTACTGTGATGTTTCAGACCAAGTTGAGAAGGTTAAGAGGGCCAACTGGGAATAAATTACTACGCTTCCAGTTTAAAAAAAATATAGATAAAACACCAATGTGTTTAAAAGTCGCTTACAGTAAACCGTACTGCAAATTGCAAAGAATGTGGTTTGCATATGCATAGAGAGTGTATGTACATGCAGCATTAAAAAAACGTGTATTACGGTGACCAGAAGTCCCGGTTTAGTCGGGACAGTCCCGGTTTTAGTCCTCTGTCTCCACTTTTTGGGCCACTGTCTCTGTTTTTATCGGCGCCGGCCACACATGCGCGATCGGCACATGCCGGATGCTCTTGCACATGCGGAATCAGTGCAAGCGCCAATCACACATGTGCGGTCAGCGCTCTCCGTTCGCACATTCGTGACATTTGTTCCGTTTTTTTCCCAAGACAAATATGGTCACCCTAGTGTGCATACAGTGCTGTAGGATAAGGATGCATAAGGGCCATGTTTTGCGAGTAGTACTCTGTCATAAGGCACCTTCTGGCTCTGGCAGGCACCCTGCAGACCATTCCATTGAATAGGCTGTAGGTTATATTTCAGTCCCGGGACGGTAACTACTGGCAGAGTGCTGATTACTAAATACGTGACTTGGTGTCACAATCATTTATTATTGCCTTTATTATTTTTTGACTTGTTATTCCCTTCAGTTTTGTAGCAGACTGCAACGTCACGTAAAAGATTAGAATACAGGTATTTGAGAAAGGTTACTTGCTGGACACCTTTTTAATGCATCACCGTTTATTTTCCAATGCTAGTCACCTTGCCATTATATGGCATTCCCCTATGAGTGATTATAATGATGAATGGTCTTAAAATAAAACCTGCACTTATTTATTATCCTTTCCATTTCATCAGTTCACAGTAAAGGCAGGAAAGGCAGGAAAGGCAGCGTGCACCAATCTGCACTGCTCTTCCTGCTGAGAAAATCGTCCACCAAAGGAATTAGCCATGCATTTTTATTTTCTGCATTATCCCAATCACCCTCGGACACATACGGATATATGAAAGGATGGATAGATATAGAAAGAGAGAACAGAGGAAAGAGAGGGGGAAACTTCTACAAGAAAAGCCAATGATATACTAACAGATCATACTCCCCAACCAGTATTGTTAATCTCTGATCTAGTTCTTACGAATTCTGACACCAACCTTCTAGAAAAAGGCCTCTCCTTCACAGTGGTCCCAACAACTTTGAACTGTTTACAGACCTGCACAAATAGGCGTGCCTAATATTATCTATTATCTATTATCATTAGACAATAAGATAAGGGGGGAGGATTGGTTCTACAAAACAGATCATTTAAAAGAAGCCTCGAGAATTCTAAGTGATGAGGCCACCTATCTCAAATTATCAAAAGATCCTACTAAAGTATTTATAGATAACCTAAAATATCACCTAATGCCGAAGATCCATAAAATACTATTGGAACCCCGGAGAGCAGTGACAAATTAAAAAAACTGCCACCCATAGGCACTTACCTGGTGCCGCCCTCACCTGGTGCCGCCCTCCTCCTTCAGTATCAAATAATGCTGTGATGTCACACGGCAGCACGCTGCCATGGTAACGTGACATCGCAGCGTCATTTTACGCTGAAGAAGGAGGGTGGCACGAAGAAGGAGCATGGCACAAAGGGGAAGGTAAGAACTTTACAGAGGCCCCATGCTCTCCTTCGGCAATCAGTGGGGTAGAGAGTGGGCCACTCTATATAATGGGGAGGGAGAAAAAAAATTGCCGCCCTTGTCCTATCAGGCCTAATGGGAAATCCGCCACTGCCAGGGTGTCCAATAATTTCACGAATAGGGTACCTAACAACTAACCTCTCTGAATATGTGGATCATTTTCTTCAGAATATAGTAACAGGCATAAAATTTTACCGCAAAGACTTGATCAAACTACATAGAGCCTGTGAGGTTCAGGCTCTTTACACCTGCAGAACGCGTGTTGATGATGTCAGCCCCCTTCATGGGGCTATTTTAGTACAGTACTTGTCAGCCGTTCACTAGATTAGCCGATATATATAAAAATTAGGGTAGTGGTTAGGCAAGTATTCTTGGAGTAGGTCACGACCTGATTAGGAGGCCATACTGCCAGTATCAAGTTATAATCCTGATATCAATAGCCCCTACGATACTTAACATTTATTAGGCTAATCAGTGAAGTGGTGGGCTTGCTTGCTCACTCCGGCTGTGTGCACCCTAGCAGCCTCCTATTCTCCAGTTGTATCAATATACTGGAGCATTTAAACATTAGAGACTGCCTGTCTGCACGAGTCACTCTATTTAATTTAATTTGAAATGTTATCACATTTTCACTTTGGTAATATATGTTTTAAGTACTTGTTATTAAAGGTTAAATTTTAAATTTAGGTAGTGTGCATTTGAGTGAATTTTCTTTGGAGTACAGGCCACTGTACCCCCCACTTCCTCTTTACACCTGCATATTCAACGATTTAGGTGTTGAAACCATCAGGTATTTTCTGAACAATCCAGCCCATATGACTCCAGAGCAGAAGGAATTTATCCTTAACAGTATACATTTTATTCTTGTACATGTTTTTAAAAAGAGTCCTTTACTTACAAACATGTGTGACAGCAATGAGGACTAAATTTGCGCCTAGTTACGCAAATGTTTTTATGGGACTATGGGAGGATGTGTACATTTGGGATAATACCGTTTCCTCTCTTACATATCTATATGGAAGAGATTTAGAGATGATAAGGTGATGTCCCCATGCTGGAAAACTTTTGACCACATTTTAACAACAACAACAAAAACATGGGCCTTATTTTTACCTCCAAGTGGAGCAAGACTCAAATTCAATTCCTGGATTTAACACTCTTCTCCGAGCATTCAATTATACATTCAAAAACGTATAGAAAATCTGTGGAATGTAATGGATATCTTAATGCCAAAAGCAACCATAACTGGGTACAAAATATACCATATGGACAGTTCCAATGTATACGTAGGAACTGCTTGAGGGTAAGGATTATCTCCTATAGCCAAATTTACTTAAAGAACGCTTTATTAAAAGAGAATGTAATCCACATGTGCTCAATAACACTATGGTATCAGTCTCACATCTGAATAGGGAAGAAGAAGAAAAAGAAGAAGAAGAAGAAGAAGAGTTACAATGAAGAGGATTGTGTCTACTTCATTATAAGATACAATGGAGCTGCCCCACAAATTACTAATGCCCTTAAAAACATTGGAACATCACACAATGGGACCCAATATTTTTTAAAAGACAAGTCTTAAATGAGTTCTAGCCCTGCTATTGATTAAAGGTGACAATGGTAATATTAGTAACAATTGGCTCATGGAGAAACCATCTGGATTTGTTTAAAGACCCCACAGGAATTATCATCAATGGTATAGAACAGGTTCTGGTGGATAAACGTGAAGGAGATAGAGTATTTCGCCTGCACCAAAGAGAGACATACTGGGTACACCAACTAGAGACTCAACCAAAGGGCCCCAATTTGGATATCAATTTAGCGCCTTTTAATAAACCTTTTAAACGTAACAACTATTTTAAACTTGATGTGCTATATTCGGTTTGATCTATTGGGTTCCTGCTGCCTTTTCATCTGCCCATTGTCCCCTACTAGCAGACACCCCTGATCCAGTAATCCCTATGGACCATTTACTGTATCTCTATTTGCTTATTTTAACTTTTAATATACCCCCTAATCTCATCTACCCATGTTTAAGAATGCATACCGGTCAGGATCGCTTTAACCATTAATTCATTTATAAGCTACAGATGCAGTATAGTAATACTGCATTAAGGGAATATTTTGATTTCCTACGCTTTTGAGTCAGACCAATATCTAGTGTAGACCAGTGAGTTTCTTGGTCTTCCATATATCTATGTTCCCCTACACTATCTCTATCTTTATATGAGTTTTAACGATTCCCTGACATTTATGGCTTTGTATTTAATTGCTTATCTATTTACAATTACCAGCCAGTTCACTTTATTTATTGAACGATTTTAAGTATTTCAAGTGGCTAGTCTATTGCAAGGCTCTTCTATAAGGTGATTTTATGCGAGATCGTCTCTTCTATAGAAAGTTCATTTTTGGTTATATGAACATGTATTTCTTATACTATCTGATAGCATTATACTGCCATTTGTGTGCGGTTGCCTCTGTATATTAGTTTTCATCAAGTTCTTGTATTGAGCTTTCATTAAGGCAACTTTTCCATATTTGGTTTACATTTTTTGCCATCTGTCAAGCCATAGGACATTTGTTGACAGTTGCCCATTTGTACTTATACTGTACCTGGTATCAGACGTCTTTCTGTACCATACACTTATTATACTGTTTAGCCATTTAGTTATATATATCTATGTACTTTTATGTGATTTTACACTTTTAATTTACCAACTTCCAATCATTGGTTCTGTCTGTGTCACAAACCCCCCCTGTGCTTGCAGTCAGCCTGTTTCCCTTTGCGAGAGACGTGCACACTCTCAACCAATCCATTTTCAGTAGGAGGAGCCTATGCACTCTATTTAACCATAGCCTTTAGGTCAGCACTTCCTTGAAGAAGCAACACATACTTGTTTCGAAACACATAGGAGGGATTTGGAGGCGTTGTGTCCCTGTGGACCTTCTGTAGGAAGACTGGAGCACACAGCAGTGATGTTACGGCAGCTGTAGCGTGGGAGTCCCTCCAGCCGGCAACACCGACTAACACAAGTGTTTTGCACACAAAGATAAGCTCATACTACTCTACTTGTATACTTGGGAAGTGTATTTTTATTTGTTCTTGTCTTGTAACAAATTGCTTAAAAGTCTGCAATATGCAGTCTGCGTTTGGCTGAGCTTGTGTCTTCTACAGAGAGAGAGAGATATACAGTAGATATACATATACCGTGTCTAAACAGCTGTCTGGGAGCAGGTTTACTAGCTGTGCACGTCTTTAACTCAGGCTATGCTGCAAAAGCTATGTAATAAAGCAGGAATGCGCTTATCAGGCTCCATGTTAAAATTGACAAGAAGCAAAAGGTGACACACTGAGTGCTCATTTGCATGTCATTACCCAGAATCCCTAGCTGCAGTGGAAGCATTGTATGCTAAGCTAAGAGATTATGGGGAAAGGTAGTTTTGTGGACCTGTCTGAGACATGTGAATGTGCTCACAGGTGGTATTTGTTATATAAAAGGATGAAAGATTTAAGAGTAAGAATGTGCTATTAAATGACTCTTTGGTAAATTCACTGAGAGGTTGTACTGGCTACAGTACTTTGAATTAATCAAAATGGATACATAATTCATCTGTTTCACTTCATAGACAACCCGTTCTGTACACCTCCCACCGTCCTCTCACTGAATCCCAGTCTGTATTCATCCCGCTTCAGCTGATAAAATTGCTCCTCAGAGGTGTTAGCCAGGATAAGTTTTTTGGTAAACCAAATACACTGTATGACCACTGCGTTCCTACGTAAAACTGGGGCATCCACATAACTGAAAATGTATAAGTTATCGCTAAAATATAAGTATTTTCAGTGGTCACCAGAGAGAAGTTTGGAAACCACTACACTAGATGTTTGGTAAGAGGAGGTAGTAAGATGTGAAATGCTATATTTACTAAGCAGTATTCTGCCATGACACCTTGCAGTGCTGGAAAGACAAGTGATGTCAATAGGCCATAAAGTGTTTTTCAGAGCTGGAATGCATCTTACGGCAGAAGACTGCTTACAAAATATGGGACGAAATTCGGTGGGCAATAATTGAGCTGCTTTTGATTTTCATTTTTGGGCTGAAAAAGGTGTTTTCAAATTGAAAACTTTTTCTTAAACATGAGCTGGTACAGGTGGCCCACCTGCTTTAGAGGAAGAACATCATCTATAAAGAGGGAAAAAGAGACCAAAGAGGCTGCCGAATTTGGCCCAAATATTTCACTCGTTCCTGTGGCTTACTGGGGTAACTAGAAGAAATCGACCGGAGACACAAGAAGAAATACAAGAAAAATTCTTTGAATCAGAGTCGAGAACCACTTTTCAGACACTTGAAACATTTCAAGATGCTGTGAAGCTATTTGCCATTGTTGGAGAAGGGTTCGGTTCCAGTCAAATGAATGGGACTGTAATCTTCTCCAGCCCCAGGAAAAGGCTTCACGGGAATTTTGAATAGGGGTTCAGTCTCCTGCAGTTCCCCAGATAGGAGTATGTAACAATGTATCAGCGTGTTTATGTAGGTACCAGAGTGGAATTTTCAGTGCAGATAATACAGCTGTCTTCCCCCCCAACACGCATTGCTTATAAACCTTGCAAATAGGGCAGCTAGGGAATCGGTGAATCATTTATAGTCTGCATACTTCTGATTACATACTATGCTTACTATGTGTGCAAAAATAATGATAACGAACATATCCCTTATAACCATTTGCCTCAGAAAGAATCCCTCATGTAGATATAAACGGTATACGCTGCCCACACACACAATCTTATAAATATATACATGAGACTAATAAACTCCTCTCTGCTTCATTTCTCCCCACTTGAATAACAATAGCCTACATTTCTCCATGGCAATGTGGCGAGTTGTCGGATAATCCAATGTTGTAATTATGTAGGGCCACTCAAACTCAATGGGGAACTGTTGAAGTTAATGCACTATACGTAGATAAAAAGTGGTGAGATAGATGGCAGTCAATAGCAACCCACAGTGAATGAGCAGCACAACCATTATGTAAAACCATCCTAACATTGCATTATTTTCCTTGGCTGTTTCCTGAACATCTTCCAGTTGAAGTAAGGGGATGGATAATACATTTAGAAAATGTAAGTATTTGTTTCAGATGCTACATCGTATACCTAATAAGGGTTTCAAGCTTGTCTTGTCTCACTACGTGATCAGCGCAAAATCCTTGCAGCATATGGCCTAGCCATGTTATTAACCAAATACAGAACATAGCAAAATAATTGTGATTTCATTTTACAAGGCTTTCCGTAATCGGGCGTCATGCAGATGTTCACCACACCCTCATACCACTCGTTACTGCCACCAAAATTACTCATAACTAGATATCAAGTGCTGCAAAGCTTTCAGAAAGGAGCAGCTAGGCTCAAGAATGACATCGGCCAGGATTCATGAGTGAGCCCTGCTTGTCCTGATACAATACTCCAGTGAGTACTGAGGTTCAGTGTTTTTTAAGGAGATTTTGCTTCCCACTGCTAGGTTTTATGATTATCAAATGGCACCGAAAAAAATGATTCAGTAATATTATTTCCCAAGAAAACACATTTGAACAAAAAAGTGGCTTTTAAAATGTTCTTATTATTAACAGTACAGACCTTCACCTAAAACAGCATATACACACACACACACACACACACACACACACACACACACACACACACACACACACACACACACACACACACACACACACACACACACACACACACACACAAACACATTGTAGGAGATGTGTGCAGAGGTTTAAAAGAGGAGACATAGTTTAGGGAAAACCAAAAATAGGCTTTTATTAGCCTACAGTTGTAAACAACAGAAACACAGCTTATGGTTCAGCAAAAAGGGAGCAGCAAGATAAACATACCTAGATCCTAAAGGGCAGGGGAGCGCAAACTTTTTCCCTGCGCCCCCCTGCCGCAGGTTCCCCTCTCTCCGCGCCCCCCACCCCCGCTTACCTCGGCTCCGGCGTCGGCGTCATGCCGCCCGGTTGCCATAGCAATGTGACATCACATGACCTCACGGCGTTGCCATGGCAACGCGTCTAAGAAGACGCCAGAGCCACGGTAAGCAAGGTTTACAGAGGCCTTCGCCGCTCCCCCGGCACTTAATTTAAGTGCCTTCGGGAAGCGTGTGGGGCCTCTGTAAACTCTGCACCCCCCGCAGTCAGTCCCCCAGTTTGCGCACCACTGCTATATGGAGCTCTGACTAACATCAGTCTTAGTTCCTGAGCGTTAGGAGGCTAAGACCCTTTCCAACAACAAAATATATTAGTTCAAGGTGGAGGTCAGTTACCTCCCCAGCTTCCTCTATTCTGGCAGGGGAGCGGGGGGGGGGGGGGGGAGGGGTCCTAGTGCAGGTTTCTCTACAGAGAGATCCAGTCCCTTCCTGGATCAGGGAGAGCAGTAGTCCCTGCGTAATCTCTCCAGTAGTCCAGGGTGTCTCCCTGGACTAGAGATCCCATTGCACTTGAGAGCTTTAGGCTATTTAAAGGACTAACGAGCCAGATGAGCAGGTTCATTATGACAGTCTGCTCTGAATTAACCTGCTCAGTGCTAGGCTCAAGTTCTCCACACAGGTTTGGTTTCAAAGCTATTTAGACAGGGAAAGCACCCTGTTACAAGCATTTATACTGACGTGCATATATTTCTATAGTTAGCTAGACAGATAGATAGACACTGTAAATACTCGCACACTAAGAAGAAAGTATGCTTTATCTCTTCTGTGTCACACACAACCTTGTTAACTCCTGCAGTCATTGTTTATTTGGGAATAATGATAATGTAAAATAGTACTTTTCATAACAAAACTATCTCACAAAGCTTCCTCTAATCTCTCACATTCAGTGAGGCAACTAGGTATATTTGCGCCCGAGGCAAGTTCCACCAACTGCGCCTCCCTCCAATTTATAGAACCAAGGCAAAACAACACTGTCTTTTTACTGTATGTGAATCTTAGTAGTCTAATATTTATTTTAATCTTCCCTTTTGGGTTTGAGCCACGTTGACCACATTTTATATAGCTTCTATTCATTTTGTTCCCTAATTTTTCTCCTCTTGTGAACTTTAGTTCCTTTTCTCCCCATCTCCTCTCTCAACACGTCCTCTTGCTCTGATCCATCGCTCGCTCTCTGTGATCCCTTCCCTCACTCTCTCTCTCCATGCCTCTCCTCCTCGTCTCACATGGGCTGCCCCTTGCCCAAACACACCCACTGGCACCCATGTTGGACGTGTACCTGCACCCTGCCCGTCAGCTGCTCCCGCAGCGCCTCGACTGCTCCACTCAACCCACAGTTCTCGTTCTTCAGGTCCCCCACCTCGTCCTGCAGCCGGATGGTTGAAGCGTCTTGGGTGGAGCATATTCTCAAAGCTCCGAGATCGCTGCTCTGTGCGATCTGACTCGGAAGCCCCATTGAAGTGAATGGGGCTTCCGGGTCAGATCGCACAGAAAGGCAATCTCAAAACCTGTACAATAAACTGACTTCTTCCCCTCCTATCAGGCTGCACTGTACCTGGGGCAGCTTCCCAACTCGCCCGTCCTAGCTGCGCCTCTGCTCACATTTCCCTTGTTATTTAAGCAGGACCTTTGAATGTCACGACACAATGTCACAAAGGAAGAATGGAAAGTCTGGTGTCAGCATTCCTGCCAAAACCTATTCTTCTGAAATGGATGTATAATCCATGTGTTAGTTCACATAGCAACACCTCTAAGTCTATTGTGCATTGCCAAACCAAAGCAGCAAATGACCAAAAAGACAGATTATTAAATGCAGCTGCTGTTTCAATTGTAAAGAGGGTGCACCCGAAATAATCACTATTAGGGGGGAAACGATGGATGCCTAGCCGGATTTATATGGCAGTAGAGGAATGTCACTTTAATTATGTCTAAAAGTATTCTGCAGTCAGCTGTGAGTATTATATCTGGGACGGGGCTCCCATGAATAATTATTTCTCATTAACAAATAGCCACTGACCTTTCTCTGCAATAATGCTAATGATGATATGCGTAACAATAACATTTTTCTTGCACAGATAACTGGAGAGTTGTGTCCCTCTGCCTACTTTTTGCTTCACTGAAGCATAGAGACTTTGAATATTAATGAAGGAGCAAAGTCCATACTACTGAAAACCACCACAGGACAATAAGCAGGGGCTTCAATGCAATAATAATAATAATAATATATAATGAAATCAATAGTAGAATGAAGATGGAACAAAATCGTATTTGAAAGAAACAAGACAATATTTCAAGGGAACCTTACACTGTGTCGCAAGAAGAAAGTTTCCAACCAGTATATTCTGCATGTGCTCACTTAGGGATGGGAAACTTGGACCCTAACGCTGTGATTATACAGCCAAACTGCAGGGCGTGGGCGGCTGCTGGCTGAAATCTGGTTTTTGATTGGACGGTCGCATCACGTGATGCGGCAGTCGCAACCAGAAAACAAATTGTGAAAAAAGCTTCAACTGTCACCCGCATTGCAGCAGCAAGCGGGGAGACAGACGCATTTGGTATAGGCAGTTTTCACATAGGTATCAAACTTGTTTTTGCGCCGCGCGCTGTCGCTATGGGGGACACCAGGGGCGTTTTCGTGTATAATCGCAGCCTGAATGCGAAAATAATTTTGAAGCTTCAGACAACGCAAAGAAGTATGGAGAGATGCATGCTGGGTATTACCCAAAGACATACAGGACACCTGCAAGCTCATATTGAACTCCCAAAATAACCACATTATATATATATAAGCAAATAGGTGTCACAGAGGAGTGCTACTGAGCATGGCGATATATATTTAAAACCAGAGACAGAACATGAAACACAGAAAGAGCTCAGTGCACATCCAGTGAAACCTATACACGGTACAGTGCCTAAATATATATGTATAGATATCTATTAAATAAAATGGTCTTTTAGTTTAACATTTTGGCCAAAGTGTTGTAAGTCCCTGAGCCACTACACGGCAGACCACATCTCAAGGGTCCCTAACACTAATATAAATTCTTAATAACCTGTGCATTACCAGGAAGAATGATTTATAATAAATCTGTCAAAATTAGTTGCATAGTTCTAAGTCTGATTGAAGCTTTTATTAACCTGTACATTACCAGGAAAAGCACTCTGTATTAGATTTGTCACAATCATACTGCAAGCAGCCAAGTCCCCCTGAGAGTGGGAGATGCTATGGAGTGAGCTTTTAACCATTTAAATGTGGGAGGGGGTGAGCCACCTTCCAATCAGCTAAGACCAGCTGAACAAGATTTGTAAAACATATAGGACACCTGCAAGCTCATATTGAACCCCCAAAATAACCACAACATATATATAAGCATATAGGTGTCACAGAGGAGTGCTACTGAGCATGGCGATATATTTAAAACCAGAGACAGAACATGAAACACAGACAGAGCTCAGTGCACATCCAGTGAAACCTATACACGGTACAGTGCCTAAATATATATGTATAGATATCTATTAATAAAATGGTCTTTTAGTTTAACATTTTGGCCAAAGTGTTGTAAGCCCCCGAGCCACTACACGGCAGACCACATCTCAAGGGTCCCTAACACTAATATAAATTCTTAATAACCTGTGCATTACCAGGAAGAATGATTTATAATATATGCTTATATATATGTTGTGGTTATTTTGGGGGTTCAATATGAGCTTGCAGGTGTCCTGTATGTTTTACAAATTGACGAAACCAGCTATCCTATTGGCGAAATGCGTTGAGTGGACCCGCCCAGGAAGTGTGAGGATTGGTGCTGCAAGCTGTCAATCTCAATCCGAACCGGAAGTGACGCGACGGAGGTCATCGTGTACACCGGAAGTGATGTATTGCATTGGTGAGAGTGCTGGAGGTGATCCCCATACATTACAGTGGAGAAGGGGACCATAGAAAGCCTACCAAACACAGGAACCACGAGGCGTCGGCGGTGCAGTGAGCTGCAGCAACCATCATAACACTCCTCATTCACTTTTAAGTGATACATGTTTATTTTACATTTTTAAATTGTAACTGCGCATTTCTTTAAAGTTATCTTTTGTACCATTGACCTGCACCATGGAGGTTTCTCTTTATTTCTCCATGTACCTTTGCACCTGACTTCTGAACCTGAGTTGCATCCTGTCTGTGTCCAGAGGACTCCCCAGATTCCACTCATCCTATCATTGCCTTTACCCTACTAACATCTTGTGAGTAGGCTGCACATAAGAGCCAAGTCTGAATACACGCTTCATTATTATAATATTGTCTGCACTTAGATTGTGTTTTCTTTGTTGTTTTTTCCCACCTGCTCCCCCTGGGTTGTGAGAATTTGCAAAGATGGTACTCGACAGGAATTCAAGACAGATTAAATGACCAAGACGACGACCTAAAGTAAGATGAAAATGTGTTGGAGCAACGTGTAGAGGAGAGGCTTGCAACTGCGGTATCTGGAAGATCATTAGGAAGGCCTTCCACCAGCAGTGGATTGACAAGGGCTGAAGATGATGATGATTATATACAGGTGCAATGGGTGCTATGTAAATGCAAATTTCCCAGATCAGAACTATTTCAGTTCAATGAATACCCCCATATAAGTCCATATACTACAGATCTGAAAAAAGAGAGATAACATGACATGCCCAAGGTCACAAGGAGCTGACAATGGGATTTTAAACTTGGTTCATCCCACTTCAAAGGCAGTATTCTTACCACTAAGCTACTACTACTACATCAAGTCGGAATTCTTTATATAGTGCATGAACATTACATTGTTATCCAAATCTAATTGAGAGAAAGAAGCAGGAAAAAAAAAGATAAACGGGGGACGGAGAAAGCCTTCTTGCATCATTAATTGCCGATCAATAACTCTAACCTAATGTAGATATGATAACTACGTACAAATGGCGTATTTGAAAAAGCTCGCAGAAATTCAATTAGACAATGGAGCAGCCTTTTCCGGCCAAGTCCCATCTTGAGTTGCATGTAATGGATATATATTCTTAGCTACTAAGAACATCGATGCAGATAGAGAGATAAGTATCTGAGAAGATTTAGCATATACCACCAATTACCCACACGATGCCTTGTGCACTTAGTTGAGGCCTAAGAATGACGGATGAGTGTTTTTATTGCAATTGATAGTGTAGCTACTTATTATTATTACTTTTATTGCTAGAGGCAATACCGGGTAAGGAGAAAAAAATTATATATATATATAATCAAAAAATAAATAGATGATACCGTTCTGTGGCTAACGAAATGCTTTTATTTGTGCGAGCTTTCGAGATACACTGATCTCTTCTTCCGGCGATGTTACAATGAATGAAGCAAGGATTACTTAAAAACAGTGTCTCTTGGAATGTTATCTGTGCTGGTCCTTCCCCCGATGTGGATGTGTTTTATGGCTAGAGGTGTCAAAGGGTTACTGAAAGCAAGTGAAGAAAGAGTGTGTATGTGTATCAGTGTGAATAAGAATGAATGGAGAACCCACAGTATAAACAGTGCTCTACACAAGGTGTGTGTGGAGTGAGAGGGGATATAAATGGTGTGGGTGGGTGTGGAAATGTGAGAGTTTGTAGCACAACTAAAAGTGTGTGTGGATACTATGTGGTCCCTATTGGTGTATAGGGATGGAAAAATAAGGAGTATTAGTATGTGTGAGAGACAGCTGTGTGTGCATACATATAGCACCGTATGTACAGACATGGCCTTTAGCGCTCATGGGAAGAGAGTTCGCTATATTGCAGAATACATGAGTTCTTCAGTATTAGGTGATACCTTTTTTATTTGGATTAACAATTTATGTCATAGGACAAGCTTTTGAGAGTTCTCCTCTCTTAATCAGATCAGCAATACTGGTTTACAAAGGAATCCATGGCTAAAATAGAGGTCTGGAAAGCAGGAAAAAACAGAGATTTAGATAAGGAGGGGTGACAAAGGGATGTTTGAAGAAAGTAGAAGGGTTATGAAACAGTGACGAAGTAACAGCATGGAGGGGGAAGGGGATGCTGCAGGGGGGGAGTTGTGGATAAGCACATTAGCAGAGAGGCAGGATAATTACAAACAATTGTGATAGTGTGTGAGAAACCCCATATCCGCATTAAGGGGCCTATGCAGAGAGCAGCGAATTTTAAAATTGGCGAATTTATTAAAAAGTAGCTTTTTTGGAGAGTTTTATTCTCCATATGCAGAAAAGTGCGAATTCTGCTATGTTTAACATGGATGCGTGTGGCGAGTTTAAATTGGCGAGATGCGCGCTTCAGAAACGTGTAAAAACAAATTCGCGCCTTTTTTTTCCCTTTGCAATGGCCGCGAGCGGCAGCTTCTTGCCAGTTTTTTTTGGCGAGGCAAAAAGGAGACAATCGCGCCATTTTATTGGCGCGAACAGCCGCTAGATGCCGTTCGCGCCTCTCTGCATACGGATATTTTTAAAACTGGCGAGATTGAGGTTCTCGCCAGCCGCGAGGCGAGTTTTACAAATAGAAAAGAAAAATTGGCGCGTTTTTCGGAACTCGCCATTTTCTGCTGCTTTCTGCGCGATTTTCTCCAAAAAATGGCGAATTTCGAAATAGCGCTGCTCTCTGCATAGGCCCCTAAGTCCTCTTGTTTTGGTGTCAAAGAGTCTTATCATTCTGAGTTCAAATGTTTTCCATTCTTGGGTGCGTTTAAACATTCCATTGAGGATTTTGTTTTTTAAATCATTTATGGAATGATCTGGCTGTCAGAAATGATGTCCCACTGGTGAGCAGTATCTTCCTTCTTCGTGGTGGAGTATAGAGTGTCTGTGCATCTTCATTCTGCCATGAAGTTTTTGGCTGGTTTCCCCAATGTAGCAACCTTGTAGCATCCTACATATAAACCACATTCCTTGATGTGCAGCCGTATGATCCTTTAACATTGAGTGTTCCATGGTTGTGACTGGCTGTGGGATCTTGCCAAATATGTTTGCAGAGTTTGCAACGTGTGTTGTTCCACGTTTTTTTTGTGCCATTATCAGTGTCTTTAATTTTGTTATGAAGTTTTCTGTTGACTCATTTCTGTTTGAGGTTTGGTGATTGCCGGAATGCCAGAATGGGTGGTTTGGGGAAGATTTATTTTAATGTCACATCCTGTGCCAGCATGAGTTGCAGATCTTTGATTATTTTTCATATTCCCTCTAGGGTAGGATTGAATGTGGCCACTAGTGGTATGCGTGTGGTAGGTTCTTTCTGTCTGTATTATAGCAGGTGTTCTTGTGAGGCTTTTAGTGCAGCTGTAATAGTTCTGGCAATAGTCTTTGGCTTGTATCCCTTCTGTCTGAACGATTCGGTCAGGGTTGTGAGATGTCTGTTTCTGTCTTCAGTGTCACAGCATATGCGGTGGTATCTTATAGCCTGGCTGTGTATGAAACCTTGTTTTGTATGAGTGGGATGGAAGCTGGAGTTGTGGTGGTAACTGCATCTGTCTGTTGGTTTCTTGTATACAGATGTGTGTAGTTTGCCATCTTTCAGTGTTACTGTTGTATCTAGAAAGTTTACTAGGTTTGCCGAATAATCAATTTTGAGTTTAATTGATGGATGGAATGAGTTCAGGGACTCGTGGAATTGTTTTAGGTTTCCCTCAACCTCTGTCCATATTCTAAACAGGTCATCAATGTATCTGTAGTATTTGTAGGGTTTGTGGGGGCATGTAAGGAATCTTTGTTCAAGATTTGCCATGAAAAGATTGGCATATTGCAGTGCCATCTTGGTACCCATTGCAGTCCCCATTAGTTGTAGGTACATTTCCTTGTTGAAGGTGAAGTAGTTGTGTGTGAGGATGTATTCTATCAGTTTGGTAATTACATCAGCGCTGTATACTTCATACCGTAACTTCATAATGAACTTAAAGACACTGATAATGGCACAAAACCATGCAAAAACACACGTTGCAAACTCTGCAAACATATATGCCAAGATCCCACAGCCAGTGACAACCATGGAACACTCAATGTTAAAGGATCATACGGCTGCACATCCAGGAATGTGGTTTATATGATTCAATGCAACAAATGTGACCAAGGATGCTACATGGGGGAAACCAACCAAAAACGTCAAGGCTGAATGAATATGCACAGACACTCTATACTCCACCCGAAGATGGAAGATACTGCTCACCAGTGGGACATAATTTCTCACAACCAGATCATTCCATAAATTATTTAAAAATCAAAATCCTCAATGGAATGTTTAAACGCACCCAAGAACGGAAAACATTTGAACTAAGAATGATAAGACTCTTTGGCACCAAAATAAGAGGACTTAATACGGATATGGGGTTTCTCACACACTATCACAATTGTTTGTAATCATCCTGCCTCTCTGCCAATGTTCTTATCCACAACTTCCTCTCCCTCTGCTCGTAGCATCCCATTCCCCCTCCATGCTGTTACTTGTAACCGTTTTATTACCCATCCAATTTCTTCAAACATCCCTTTGTCGCCCCTCCTTATCTAAATCTCTGTTATTTTCTGCTTTCTAAACCTCTGTTTTAACCATAGTTTCCTGTGTATATCAGTATTGCTTATCTGAGGACGAGAGAAGAACTCTAGAGAGCTTGTCCTATGACATAAATTGTTAGTCCAAATAAAAAAGGTATCACCTAATACTGAAGAACTCATTTATTCTGCACTATCGCAACTGGACTAACACGGCTATTTTCGTTGTGTGTGTGTGTGTGTATATACACACACACACACACACACGATACTGCCAATTAGGACAAGCGACTGATAGCAATTTAAGAATGGTCAGCAGAGCTGCATTAACAGCGATCTTGTTTTATTGATCTGCAGCAGATATTATTAAATGAGGGAGTTGCAAAGGAAAATGCAGCAGACATTCAATGATAAATACTGAAGAGGAAAGCAAAATTAGCCATGTAACAAGTATTTAGAGGTGCCAAGAACAGCTGAGAGAATAGCGTTCCAGGAGCCAAGGACACCGAGTTCCCACAGGACGCTGGCACCTGTACCCGCTGAACCGTTAAATAAAATATTCATTTACTTGGGGGGTTTTCTTTGAGTGTGCTAAATGAATTCCTGGCCCGCAAGTCTCCAAAAGCGTGGCATTTATGCAAATCTTTAAAGCTCATTTTAAAAACCGATGATAGCGCTACAGCAGTTCCTGGAACTTTTGATCTGAACGCCAAATTATTGCATGCATTATTTATTTAAAAAAAAATTCATAATGTGGAAAACGAAGAAAAAAATAAATCCATCAAGTCTTTAAAGGTCCCTTACTAAGCGAGGTCTGTTTTTATGCATTAAGGCCGGTATTTACTGTACTAAGCGGTGCTATGCAATAAAACACCTATTGGTACTGAAAAACCTATTACCCATTCAGTAAATGGGCCATGAGGTGTCTTAGCAATGCTTGGGAAAACGGGGGGATTTGGGGCCATTTTTACTAAGCATAAACACTGAAAAAGCTCAAGGGCCTGAAATGTGTGTAAATTACATTGACATGAAATAAAGTAATAAGCAGAGACTTGAGATGCATTTTTGAATGACGAGAACTTATGCCTTGTTTTTAAATGTCCGCATGACTTCCCTTGGAAATTGGAACCAACCAATGATGCCACTCATTTCTTTTATCACAAAGCTACAATGTAAAAAATAACTATTTGATAATTCTGTAGGTTGTGTTGTTGGGCAAGCAGGGCAGTGCTGATCGCTGAAAATAAGCATTGGATTGCATTCACAGACTCTTCTTCAGATGTCAACAGGTAAGAATGTCCAAGCTGAGTATCCTACACGGACGTCACAACTTCAAACAATATCATTTTCTCTAGGACTCGCATCATTTGCTAGAAATCTGCCCTGTGTATATTTCATTTAAAACACAATTTTTATTCCAACTAGGGTTCCAAGCGCCTCTTGAAATGTTAGAAAGAGCAATCCACGTGGGATTTTTTTTTTTTATATACATAGGATCGAAGCTGGGGGTCTTCAGAGCTGAACCCCATTAATTTAATCTCCGGGGAGCCCCTGCTTCCAGAGATACTTACCTCCGAAGGGGGTGCCAGTATCTCATGCAAGTTTAAAGCTTGCATCACGTCACGGCTTCCTATTGCCCGCAAGACATGAGGAGCTTTGAAAAGTGGCCATTACGTGAACCCCAGCTAGCGAGCCAGAGCGGCTACCGGCACCCCTTATGGAGGTAAGTATCTCCGGAAGCAGGGGATCCCCGGAGCTGAAATTACAGGGACCCCCTGCTTCAATCCTATGTTTAAAAAGAAAACAACAAAAAACCCACCAGATTGGATAGCTGAGAGGCTGCCACTTAGCCAGATGCCAACTAAAAAGGAATTTTTGTAACAAACAAGTCCTGACACAGACATCATTAGCTGACTGTGAGAGACACCCGTTAAGGGAATAATGCGAGCATGGATTCCACCCTTTGTGTGTGAGAGGGGCCACAGAAACAGTTCTCTGCAGAGCCAAGCATCTTTTTACACAAATCCTTGCATTGAATGTGACTGCAAACCAATTACATTTCAGAAACCAGAGAGCGGTAAAATGTAGCCGCGTTACAAAGTATGTAATTTATCTTTGAGACGCGGTGTTTGCCTTATGCTGGGACTCCAGGCAATTTAGTATTCCGTGTTTCTAGCGAGGAATGTGGCCGGGAGTTTTAATTGGCTAAAAGTGAAGGGGGGAAAAAAATAGTGTGTATAAAAGTCGTTCACAGCGAAAAAGGCCAGTTAACTCTTTACAAGTCTGCTAGTCCTATGTACTTTTAGAAACACTGGCAGCTAAGGAGTTAAACGCAAGCAGCCCTGCTCTCGGCACTGCGGACACCTCTAGCTTTTAAAAGGTTAATCAACAGTGGGTAGACCTGTGGTTAGTTAAAACTACACAAATCAGAAGAATAGATTAAACCAGGTTACATGCAGTAATTGCATTTTTGAAATGGACTGATTCCTCAACAGAAAAAGTAGCTTTGTTACACAGTGCAAATCCATTCCAGTATTATGTGCTGGATCTAAAAGCATTTAAAGGCCAGGACAGTCTTACAACAGATCTTAACAGTCTTTAGTCTGAACGGGTTTTTTAAGTAAATCATATTTGATGCCAGTGGATAAACAAACGTTGATGACAAGCGAGTGCTACAATTTCATTGTCCCATGTCCATTTGTTAACCGAAACAGAAATGAATTTAACTTCACGCTTTGTGAGGATTTCAAAAGCATTAGGGGCTTTTTGTTTCTACAAATCTGCCCATTTTTATGCAAAGCCAGCACAAGACGTCTATGCTGAATACAACTAATTGATGGATGATCAATGATATCTTGGATGCTTCTGTGTTTTTTTCTTCTTCTTTCTTTTTCTGCATTAGCAATGCGTTGGGGAAACATTGATTCTGTCATGAGTTTGATGAAATATTATTTAAGTTGACATCAGATGGCTCCCTTTTCTCTTAATAACATCTTGTAATAAAGCTTTATAGACTTCATATGTTTTGCTGACTGTGTAAAAACTGGTTTTCAAAATGTTTATTGACATACTGTAAACAGTGCAGCATTAAATCCATATCATAGATTACACATTGCTGCTATTTTCTGAGGCTGCAGGAGAGTAACTGTTGTCATTAGCAGGAGAGGAACATTTTGTCAAATTTAATATCAGGTACCGTATCATACTCCCGTCTCTGGGGGGGTTTTACATGGTTTTTTTTCTATGTTTACATAGAAACATAGAAATGTAGAAATTGAGAGCAAATAAGAACCACTTGGCCCATGTAATCCGTCCATGACGCTGGAGGTCTCGAGTTGACACCTCTGTACACTTAACGCCCAACACTTCTCAATAACACACAGGACAATTAAATATGGTCAAATGGCCACCGCTTTATTAGCAAACGTACCATTTATTAGCAGTGCCAGATTGCACCAAACCTGTGTTACTCAGTTCGAGCTACACTGGTAATAAGCCCAAAGCTCACCAGCCTAGCAGGAGATACATATAAATACCACCAGCCATATCGGAAGGACATCCCGAGACCGGCCACCCTAGCCACTGCCCAGCAAAACTTTTCCCTCCTTATTACCAACTGGATAATCGATTCATCCTTCACAAGTGCAACGTGACCACGACCCCACTGCCAGCTGTGACCAACCAATAGTTGTAGTAATTTTTTTTCCTTCTTTAATACAATTCTAACATTCCCAAACCTATTCAACCATAAATCAATATATTTCTACCAATAACCCATAAAAGGGCGAAAGGGCGGGATCCTCGTGGCCACCAAGCAGAAAGCGGGTGAGGACTTCCTCCCCCTTCTTAATACACTAACCATTATTTAAACTTTATAGGAATAAGTGCAGGACTCCTGGCTCTGAGAAAGTAGACTTTAGCTCTACGGTTCTCTGACAGGGTCAGTCTTAGGCCGCGGACATGGTTAGTTCTTAGGCGCTGACCCGCGCTGACGCTCGGCAGGCGTGCAGAAGCATGCTGACTTTCACCTGACAGCCGGATTTTAGTTTGAGCGCTGAGTCCGCTCACGTGACTCCAAAGCAGCCAATGAGGAAGAGGTGAGTGGAGCAGGGGGAGAGATGTGGACGGGGGAGAGACTGCCTGGCAGCGGGGTGAGTTGTTGCTCGCGGGGTGAGTTGTTGCGGGGGGGGAGGAGGGTCTCAAAGGGACAGGGGAGAGACTGGCTGGCAGCGGGGTGAGTTGTTGCTCGCGGGGTGAGTTGTTGTGGGGGGGGGGGGGAGGAGGGTCCCAAGGGGACGGGGGAGAGACTGCCTGCCAGCGGGGTGGGTGAGCTGATGCTCCAAGGGGTTGATGCCCCGCATCCCGCCCCGCGCTCCGCCTCGCCTCCCGCCTGCCTCGCAAGTGCTCTCACTGCCTCGCCGGCCAGGCCAGGCAAAAGCTCCTGCTTGCGCTGGCCAGGCACAGCGTGAGCGCGCCTCAGCACAAGAGGCAGGAGTATGGACACGGCCTTATTCTCACTGATAATAGGAAGCAGCCATCATTGCAAAATAACACTGAGGCTTTCTAGTTGCTTTTCAAGTTGTGACCCATTAGCCATCCTTGGCTCAAACCACAAAGCCCCATTAAGTTAACATGATAACTCAAGTTAACATTGTGTTATGACTTAACGTGTATCTTCAACAATCACGTGTTTTTGCCCGGAAGGCATTAAGTACAGGACGTAAGAGCAATAAAATGCAAAAGTGGTGTTCCCCTTAACAATGCGTATCCACAAAGGTTTGTTAAAGTTAACACAGTTATTTATGTCATACCTAAAGGTGGCGTTACTCCCATCCACACCCTGATATGTGGATTTTACTGGAGGGGAGAGGAAAAGAAAATTATCAAGTGACATATTCCTTCCAAAACACTCCTATAAACAACACATGGAGAAACCGAACACACCTGAGATATCTGGGAGATATGCTAATTCAGATATGCAAAGTATATGCAAAGAATATGCAAATGACTGCGTGTTTTACATATTTCCCAGGTAACTTAGTTGTGTTCTGTTTTTGTTCACTGGTGTCTCCTAAAGGAGTGTTTGGGAAGTATATGTCATTTGGCACAAAAAAAAATTTGGTTTCCCCTCCCTCTCCGCCCCACGGAGCCAAACCGTGGTACTCTCATCACCAATGTTTTTAAGCTGTAAAGCAATTCTTAGACAATTTAGGAATGATAGACATTATTATTATTGATTATTTGCCAAGCGCCAAAATATTGTGCAGCGCGGTACCGTGGGGGTACAGAGTGACACCCATTGCATAAACTGAATTACCTATATGTAGCCTGGACCCCTTTTCCACCCTTTTGGTTGTTATGGGTGGGTATGCTGCAGTTAAGAAACACTCCGATAACGGAGGTTCCGCATAAGGGAGCCGCCATGTTGTGGTTGGCGTCAGCGCAGACTTAACCTAGCAGAGGTTGCGCATGCGCAGAGCGAGGGTGAGGAAAAGCCGGCCAAGGAGGTAGAGCACGACGGGTCCCAGCAGCCCCCGCGGGTCCCCGTGATGCGCCTGGACCAATGAGGTGCGAGGCCAGGAGGAAAAGGAAGAGGTTGCGCGCACGTGAGGTTAGTTGGTTGGAGAGGGAGCTTTGGTGTGGGGAGGCAGACCGCCCCCTACCTAGGCCGCATGCCCCAGGCCCAGTTAGGCCCTGAGTCCCCGTAGAGACAAGCGGAGCTAGGGACTGGCCATAGTTAGGTTCCCGTTCCCGTTATTACCACACTGTCACCACCGGAACAGTTCTAAGTTGGCGGGAGGTGTGGGCGCAGACCCTGCTATCAAGCCGCAGCGTGTCTGGGTGGGATCGCCCTAGACACCTACGGGTGACGTCATCTACACCTCGCTGATCCTTTGTGAAGATTGTAGCCGCACCGGGTACTGGAGTGCCCGGGAGGTAATTCTAAAGTGCACCAACGGTACCATCCTTCATTCAGGACACAGTGGCTGTGCAGTCACACTCATACACATTCATTGACTCACTTGAGGGTGGGAGAACTATTCCCAAGGGGAACTGGACACGGGGTGGGATCACCCGGTGAAGGGAAACGGGAGGGTGAGCGTTTGGCGAGACGCGCTTATAGTGTCTCCTCTAGGGAGGGACACCTGTTGGTATAACATACGGTTCTGCAAGTAAAGTTAATTGGTTAAGGGATATTGCTGTGTGTGTTGTTATGTACGCAAGTCCAGCGAAGACCCACTTCCCTGGGCGGAAGCTGTCGCAGGTGGAGGCGCTGCACCAAGTTATAGGTATTGTGTGTACCCCAGGCTCTCTGTGGCAGAGGCTCAGACCCTGTGAGCCTACAGGTAATACAGCATATGGTAGTGGCCTGTGTTCGCTAGGAAGCAGGGCTACATACAAATAAGGATAGACAATTGCAAACAGATACAGAAGGGGAGGACCCTGCTCTTGAGAGCTTACAATGTAGAGGGAATAAGGGGCAACGTTGAAACAAAAGGTAAAGTGGCTGCTCATTGTGGGACGGAGTGTGCCTCAGGGTGGAGTATGGAGTATTACATTCATCAGTAGAAAAAAATAAACTTTCAAAAGGATTTCCCAAATATAAAGAAAGGATGATTTCCAGGAAAACATCTTTTTTTTGCAGCAAGGGTACTGAAAAGCAAGCATCCAAGACAGCTCTGAGGGAAGACGTATCAGCTGTCCAGAACACATTAATTTCTTCCAGCGACACTGCCTCAAGTGCTGCAGTTTTGTCAACATGAAATAGTGCTTACTGTTAAGATGCAAGCACCCAAACATAACCCTGAGCAAAGCTCTTTGTTGATGCTTGCACTGCGAACATCAGTAACAGAAGCCGGAGTCAATTTATTTCTGAGGTGCTCCCGGGTGTAATATTGTTTCTTTCTATATCCCTCTACTCCACCCCGCCTTAAAATTACTTTGGGCGCCCAGTCAGTTACTAATGAAGTTGTTTTTTAATAACCGTACCAATAACGAGTGCACACAATTGAATGCTTATCATATATTACCTGTACAAACACAATAAAAGGTCACAAGAAAAATGGCGCTTTATTTCATTTGCTCCCACTAATTACTTCACAAATCATCTACTTTGATGCCGGTGCTGCTGCGCTGAGAAGCAGAACGAGCCCGGCTCTTTACACTTCCGCAATGCATTGCTGGGCCCCCGAAAGCGCGAGGGGTAAGTAATGCAATATTTAGGTGACTCTCAGGGGGTAGTTCTATTTATGACCAAGTGGCCATTTGAGACGAGTTGAAGTCCCTACACTGCATGTATAGTACAAGGCCCCGACGTGTTAAACAGTCCTCAGCTTTCTAAATGCTTTGCTTGGAAAACGCAGGCTGCTTCTTCATGCCGGTGTAGTCTTGGTCTTGTAAAGTAGGCGGGAACGCTTTACCATGCACAGCTGATGAAATGTAAAATGCGGAACCTTTGTAGCCATTTACAGCCATGATTCTCAATTCTCCAAAGGTTTTTCAGAGACGTTGGTACTTAAAGATTGTATTATGCTCACTGTCACAATAATGCCACGAAGGAAACAGGTGATTCATTTATTCGGAAACATGCTGGTCAAACACAAATGTATTGTATGCGCTGAGAAAGCGCAGGTCATTTTGATGCACATGGTATGAAGCTTCTACAGCAACAAGGGAGAGATGGGAGAATGTTTTTTTGCCAACATTAGAATTTGCTGCAAATGTTTATACATTCAATTCACACAGGAGTTCCTGACCCAGAAATGAGAGACAGTGACAGAGAGACCTGCTTGATTAGAGTCCCAAGTGTTTTATATATCCCATCAAACACACCTTCAAACAACATGTGGAGAGACACCTGAGATATACGCTATTAGGATATGCAATGTATATTTAAATGACTCGTATTATCATATATCCCAGGTGTGCTCCTTTTGGTGGACAGGTGTCTCTCTACTCCATCTCCACCACAGAAACCCCCAATATATCATGGTCTGGAACTAATGGGCAAGTCGAATGTATAAACATTCATGGACGGATGTTATGACATTTGCAGAAAGGGGGGGGGGGGGGAGGACAAAGAGAAACCGGTGGCGGTTTGGGGGTCATTTACCCAAATGTTTTACTGTCCAAACCACCTGCAAATCAAATTTGCGACTCAAATTTTGACACATTCGCCAATTTATACAAAGCAGCAAAGAAATGGAGAGTGTGTGTTCCTGAGAGGTGGAAGGAGAGTATCGCTCAACAACAACTAAAACAATCAGTTATATGGCTGTGTACAAACTGAGCTGCTGATTGGTCTTGGATACTTCTTTCTGGCCTTGACTAAACCAGGAAAGGACCCTTAAGAAAGGGGGGGATGTGATAGAAATGTGTATGTTAAATGTCTTTTTACATCTGTTCTGTAGATTACGCCAGCATAACAGAACTCAGCATTCTAATTTTTGCACACAAAAATAAACGTTTATTTTGAAGATAATTACTTACATACAAATATAGTAACAATGGCGATGATGGTGACGTTCCAAATTGGTTAGGATATTGTCATTGATGATTGCATAATCTTCTCTATTTTCTCCTGGTATCTTCTAATCTTAACACATATCTTCTCTGACCAGATATTAACATGTCTGTCTCTTCTTTCTACATCATGGTGATATTAAGATGTGCTTGTATCTCAGCTTAACTGCTGTCTATTTATCCAGATGAAACCACCCAGTCAGCCATCTTAACTTTAAGTGTTGTCCCAACATGGTATTTACATACAGTATGTTATACCACTGATGTCACAATATCTTCTTGTGGCCATATAAAGAACCCACGCTTCTTATCTGAAATGATTACCTCAACATATCATCAATTGTCAATGACAACTGTCGATCTCTCACTCTCCTTTCCCCAAACATCTCAGAACAGCCATAGGCCTCTTCTCTCAGCTAGGACCTACAGTTGTCAATAATCACTCCGTGTCAACCTAAACAGGGCAGTTCAAGCAACTTAAACCATAGTATAACCTCTGTGTCAATTCTGGTTGTGAGAATAGGTTAACCACACCTCTTTTAGTTAAAATACTTCACATGTAACTGAATCTACAGAAACCTTGGAACAGCCGTACCCTCCAAAGTACGGTAACTGACTATATCCCAATATATATACCAATTAAGAATATGCAACATATGTAATATATACAGTATTTATGAAAGAACCGTCAGACAATACATGGTACACTTATGGCAATTTTGCCTTTGATAACTGGATTCACATATTACAATATAATCACAGTTAAATCGGATTTCTTACAGTGTTAAATACATTAACGATTTGTATATATATCAAAGAAAGAGAAGTGCTAGAACAAGAGGTCAGGCTCTGAAACTGAAGGGTGTGAGACTCAGGGGACATTTACTGAAAGGCTGGTGGATTTATGAAATAACCCCCAACAGAGGTGGTATATGCTAATATAATAAGGGAGCTTACAACTTCTTGGGACACAAGGCTATCCGACATACGAAATGATGTCAATGATCTAATAGGGTCGGAGGTTTAACAACAGAAAGGAAAATGAGCAGACCATGTGCGCCAGGCGACTCTTATCTTATTCTGTATTTCCATGTTTCAGTGATTCTACAAAAAAATCCCATTAGTTAGCAAACTCCTCAATGCAAAACCTAGAAATCAATTTCGATAATGTCCCTCTGCACAAACATCAAACACCTGCAAGTAAGAGGTCACCTGGAATGTTTCGAAATTGTTCCACCATAATCACAGGCCCAGATGGAGAAGATGTAGAACAACTTTAAGCGTTTCAGAATGTAATTTCTCTAGACCGCTGACAATAAATGTTCCTTTTCTATTAAAAGAATATAACAAATGGTTTTACTGGAAACGCAAGATGAATTCGGAGAGGGGGCAGGAAAGAAATTTAAATCAAGGTAATGGCTGAAAAGTGACACAAGGTTATCCGTGAGTCAATGCTTTAATCTAGTATGCATAGCTACTCTTTGTCTTGAATGCCAAAAATTTGGGAAGTTAACCCCTCCTCTTCTTGAAGTTCTGCAAAGCACTGTAGTGAAGGATAAGGAAGAAACCAAGGCACGTATCACACCTTTAGAGTTTGGATTGAAGAATGAATTCCACCATGGCTCGTTACTTCAAATCTTTCTAATTGACTTTAATAGGAACAAGACACAGGACTGGGACAAAGCTGATCTTGAGGATGGTCAGTGGAGGACTACAGCTTTAATTATTGAAGCAGTTACTGAAATGAGTATTTCAGCTGTTCAATTGTCTAAATATCAAAGGACACAAGTGCTCTAAATTGTGATAACTTATTTGCCGGTAACAGCTATTGATGTGAATGGTTGTTAATGACTGATAATAGCCATTGCACTTAAGAGAATAGCCCTCCTGCTGCGTCTCTTCATGTCACTTACCCGGGCGACTTTGAACCTATTTTACCCAGTGTGATTCCACTTTTTGATCTGTGGGATGTCAATTAGAGGAATTTGGGAGGAGTTAATTGATACATATGTTAGATTGTAAGCTCTTTGGGACATGGACTCATTTTCCTAATGTTTACTTTTATGATTGAAGCTCTTATTCCTATTATATCTCCGATTATTTTGTTGTGTGTACTACTGCTGCTGTGAAGCGCTATGCACATTTATGGAACTATTCAAGTGAAGATATACATGTGTGATAATAGAATGTATCAAATTCTCCATCTTTTCCTCTTATTTCTGGATAAAAACGTTTCTGAAGTTTGGGTTTGAAGGTAAGGTAAGCAGGGCCGCCAACAGATTTCCCCGGGCTCAGGACTAGAGTTACAACAGGGCCCCCACCCAGTGTCGGCGGTCTTGCGAGCCCATTTAACACCTCGCAAGCCCCCATCTCTATTCCACCTCCTCTTCCCATGTATTTCTCTCCCCCGTCTTACTCTTACCCTCTCTTCCTTACTCACACCCCCCTCACCCCCTCTGAATCAATTACACCACTCACTCAACCCCCCTACTCACACTGATTCCTTACCCTCCCCCTGGCAACACACACATACACACAATACACCCACAATAATTTCTCCCCCACAAAATACATATAAACCCCTTCCAATACAACCCCCCCCCCCAAATGCATTAAAAAAACTCCCCCCCCCAATACATTTGAACTCCCCAAATACACAAAACACCCTCCCCTCGCAAAATACATACACAAAAAAAACCACCTCCAAATAACTACAAAATACAGACTTACCTACCTTGGGGATGGTTTGAGGCCTCTGGTGCCCCGGCTTTTCCCACCTGTGTGGGCCTCACTCATGCCGGTGCACGCAACAACATCAGAGAGGCCAAGCGCGGGACAGTGATGGCTGTCGGTCCTCTCGTTGCCACCGGGCCACGGGTCTCCCCAGTTGTGGGCCTCCCTCACTGATACTGTCCCATATGAGTGTCTGACGCCAGCACGCGCCTGGCCTCTCTCTCATGCCAATATGTGCCGATGTCAGCGAGAGGCTCAGTGTGGGACTGTGAGGGAGGCCTGCAGCTGGGGAGAGCCGGGCCCAGTGGTAATGAGAGGACCAACAGCTGGACAAGAATTTGGGCCCAGACAGAGGTCGGCCCAACTTCCAACGCCGGCTGACAGGACTCCCCGCAGTGACCAGGCCCAGGACACTTGTCCGGGCTCTTCCCCCCTGTCGACGGCCCTGAAGGTGAGATTTCTGTTTGTTTGCTGTGTATATACTGTAGATGTTTTCTTTCAAGAACCACCAGCACATTATTCATCTATTTTAGATGTCACATATACAGTAGTATCGTCAGCCAGGGAGCTCTCCGACCTGGCAGAGGTTTTGATGCTAATGAATGTGGAAACTGTGATGCACAGGGACAAAGAATTTAGTCCCAACCCAATATAATATTTGCATCATATATTTCTACTCTAATGACTCTCTCTACACCTCAAAATTATCTAACTGGCACATAATCTTTCAATAATGCTCTACACTTGCCTTGATAGACATATGCCCAGGTGTTTCGCTATTCATTACACATAAGTGAATTCACAAGCAATATTTGAGCTAGACAACTGATTCAACGGGTTTCAGGGCTTTCAATGTTCTGCAACACAGTGTTGTCTTTGTTGCACTTCATAAAAAGAGAACCAGACAATCTTCTTTACAAGTTAGTGAGAAATGCAACTTTGTACAAGAAGACCGAAGTACAGTAATCACTCATACAGCAAGAAAGCTAGTGTTCTTGTCCCAGTTAAAAAAAAAACAAATAAGAGCAACAGTTTAATAAATTTAATCCTAAGAAATTTTGTAGCGACTTGAAACAAGCAGTGAAAGAAATATATGTCAAACCATCATTCACCCAAATTGTTGATTTAAATGATTTTATATAGAAGATTCCAATTTCAACTGAACATGAGAAAAAAAAAAAAAGAAAGAAAATCACATTGGCAGAGATGCCCTGAAGCGAACAATATTCCCTTTTGACATTATTGATTGCTCGGTGGATATTCTCCTGGCTAGATAGAAACATAATTAACCATTCTGTCATACTCAGTGCAAAGAACCAGCTGTCCCAGAGACATTTCAAATTGATATTTAGTTGCCATGTAGTGCAGCAGAGGAAGAAAAATATGCATTCTGTGTTGCTTTCTTCACCTAATTATATTAGAGTGATGTAACTTGCTGTGGGAACGTCATGCCCCACTTTGCAGGTTAAACTTCATTTATTAGACTTATTCCGCCCTTTGCATATCCATTGTGAACCTGTAGATGCCGAAGTTACGGAAACGTATTAAAATACAACTTCTCTGTTTTGTGTTTATAAGATTATTTGAGGAGCTTAAAACATCTTTCCTTCCTGTTGGCAAATCCCTTTGACACTAAAAGCGTTGAATGGTTATTGTGTTTGCCATAACAACTCAGAGGGAAATCTTTATTGCACATGAGGTGAAGGAGCGGCTCAGTGACTAAAGACACTGAGTATAAGCAATGACACTGAGTTTGAAGCACGGAAATCCCGGTGTGAGGTCCGTGTGACCTTGGGCAAGTCACTTTATGTCCTTGTGCCTCAGACAACCAAAACATTGAGTGTGAGCTCATCTGGGCAGGGATTATGTCTGGAAAAATACCTATGGTCCTGGTTGTAGGTCTGGAGTACTGAATTTCTTGAATTTGAAACGGATGGAGTGTGGACGACTTTGTCCTTGCCAGTCCTCAAGAATTGATTAGGGACAGGATCCATTTAAGCTCCGAAGGAGGAAAGAAAGGTGGGTTGATGTGTCCTAGATAGGCATGGAAGGCTAGATCAAGGAATTATCCCATTCACACAGTCACAGCAAATTATAATATTTACAAGCAACGGTGAAAACAATATTTTTAAGCGTTTTATCTTGTTTTAGTCTTCAACGTTTCGTTGGCGTGGCTGCTTTGAGTAATTTGCAAATAACATATCTTATCGCTATTCGCCAACACTGTTTACATACTACCTATTCACACTAACAAATGTAATTCCTGGTATAAAGAGGATAGTGTCAGTCTGGGAGTTGAGCCTAATGAGTATTTTTCACAACCTTTCATGTGAGGGATGTTTTTATTGTGTGCGTGATGTATGAAAATGGGACTGAATAATGAAGAATAAAGCGATGCTGCTGAGGTAGTTCGTTCATTTCTCTCAGTCAATGTGTTTCATTCCGGTATGCTTCAACAAGTATAGTCAATAGCTTATGTAATATAGACAACATATTGGTGGTGTCAAGTAATTAATCATATGCTAAAGCGGAGCGGTCGTGCCTCTCCCATTATGGGTCACCCACATCATACATTGAAGTTTGCTAAAAATAAACATGTATATCTTGTAGGTATATATGCATGTATTTACACAGCACCAGCCGTGTGTGCAAATCCTTACACAACAGACACTAGCATAGAGTACAGAGAGCGAGAAAGAATATTTGAAAAGGAAGGAGCAACGCCGGAAACAAACCCTGCTGGTTTTTCGGGGGCAGCAGGTGAAATCGGGCGAGAGAAAAAACTAAATGGGAGGACAAATGGAGAGAGGAGGTTCTTTAGTCCAACCAAACCAGGGAGAAAAAGGCTGGAAAAGACCAACAAAGGATTAAGTCGTGGAAGAGGGAAACCAAAGGAAGATTTAACCCCCTCTAGATATATAACTAATATATTTTATTTATCTGCCTTGTTGTCTATTTAAACTCATGATACTCATGACTACTGGGAAACGTATGTTTTGCACCTAAAAGAGACCCTAACACATGTGAACTTATTATTGATTTCAAAAAGTTTAACACCTGAGAAATATTTATGAGGAAAGATAAATTAGATGGATAATAGAACTTAAATCTCATATACTCTAGATCAGCGGTGTGCAAACTGGGGGGCGCGAGGTTTTTTTTGGGGGGCGCAGGTGGTTGCAGAGGTCCCGAGCTCTACCCCCAGGCATTTAAATTAAATGCCAGGGGATCGCGCGAGGCCTCTGCAACCTCTACTTACCGAGGTTCAGTTGGCTCCAGGACGCATTACCATGGCAACGCGGGGTCATGTGACGCTATGGTTGCCACGGTAACGTGACGTCAAATGACGCAACATCACATGACCCTACTGCGTCATTTGACACCGTCCGAGGTAAGGAGGGGGGGGCGCACCAAGGAGAGCAGGCACGGGAGGCGCAGCAAAAAATAGTTACGCACACCTGCTCTAGATGATTAATATTTGAAATATCTTGCTTCAGTTAAGCAATTGGAATAAAAAAAACATTCCCTCAGAAATGTTTGACAATGAATATAAATATGAACAGAAATTAATTTTGTTTAGGACATTTCAATAACCTTCTGTAAATCTGTGTGCTGCACAATCTACAACTCTATATAAAAAAAGAACACTTACTTTTTCATCTCTTACAGCCTCAAAGAGATCACATTAAGATGTTTTATCAACTGGTCAAAGAGAGATTGTGACTGTGTGTCATACATTTTAGCATAATTCAGAGAGACAATCCAAGCACCTGAAAATATATGCAGCCTTTGATTTCCTTTATTGAAAACTAATTGCCGATTGATTAATTCACCCCTGATCGATCAGCAAAATCCTGCTTCCCTGGGTTAACTAAATGGCTGCCTTTCAGTTTTAAATCAATTGTTCAGTCAGTGTAACTCAGCAGCTACAATGTATTCTTATATTACTAAGGAAACATTATCTATTGGTACCGTTTGCAGTTCAAACTGCTGGGAATATTGGCAACACATTATCACAAAACAGGAAAGTGTTGCAAAGATCTTGCACTGCTGGGGAGGTGGGCTAAAGCCTGTCATAGAAATCAAAGGATGCACAGTATATTAAAACTCATTAAAAATGGCATTAAGAGTTTATTTTTAAAATAAAAAAGGTAGTACGTGTTATTTAATACTACAGAATGGATTTATTTAAAAAACACACATGTAGGATATTTCTTGGATTGATCTTTTAAATGTTAAAAATAAACAGTCTCTGCAGGCTTTCATGGATAATCCCAGCATTGTAATTAGATAAAGGAGGGGTCATTGTTACATAGTTACATAGTAGACGAGGTTAGAAAAAGACATATGTCCATCAAGTTCAACCTATGTTAAATTTAGATTGTGATCCAAGACAGAGCAGCCTAATCTCATAGAGGCCCATACAGTAAATTATTAGGAGCTAAAGAAACATTATATGCTACAAGAAGATCCCACTACATAGAATGTGAAATAATTAAAAGAACTATTGATCGATGCCAGGAACAATTATTTTACTAGTATCGTCATTGGTTTCCATTTTTAATGAATTCTCAAAAGTAGCATTACTTTATCACCTCTCTAAAACGAATAAACAAGATACCACTCCAGACTGTCCTATAATCTCAGGGATACACTCGCTCACATCCAATGTTTTAGAATATATTGATTATTTTCTACAGTCTATGGTACAATCCCCGAGATCATATTTAAAGGAGCATTTCCGTAAAAGAAAAAAAAATCCTCCGCTCTCTAGGTGGGAAACAGGGGGTCTCCGGAGTTGATTCCAGGGGGATGAGGGAGTGGCGAATATCCAATACGTAAAAAAGAAGAAAAAACACCAATACGACACTATTGGTGTTTGTTCTTCTTTTTTACCTTTTGGACGTTCGCCGCTCCCTCCTTCCCCTGGAACCATTGCATCTGAAGAAACTGGAAAACAGTTTTCTGTTGGAGGTTGAGTGGTGGACTCTAGTTACTCTATATTTTTTTCCCACCCCTTATAACTTATAACACTTAAATTAAGTCCAGTATATTCACTATTTTCACTGTCAGAGTCTATACTCACATTGAGACAATTGCATGTGTATCATTTATTATTCACAAATGTGGAATTTTTTAGTGAAGTTTGGATTTGATTGTATCCTATTGTAACACTAATAATATAATCACTTGTATTATAATCACTTGTTCTATTGGAGAGCGCCATCCTAGTATTTTGTTCTTGGTCTCCGGAGTTGTACCATTTTAATTTCAGCTCCAGGAACCTCCTGCTTCCTGATATACTTACCTGTGCAAGTCATGCCAGTGTCTCCTGCTTGTTTAAATATCTTGTGTCCTTCATACTGACCCGTGTCCTGCGGGACCTGTAAACCGCCATATTACATGCGCAGCCGGGGCTGCTACAGGCATGACCTATGGAGGTAAGTATCTCGCTTGGCAGGGGGCACCCAGAGCTGGAATTAACGCAGTTCAGCTCTTGAGATATCTTGCTTCCCGCCTCATACAGGAAACAAACAACAAAAACCTAGGCAGAAATGTATGTACAGTATCTTTATGAATCTATGTACATAGCCAGCAGTAACACACGTGACATAATAGGAATAAGCACGTTATACATAAAAGTAGAAATGAGGGAAAAGAGTCCCTGACCCGAAGAGCTCACAATCTAAGTGCACCTTTACAATTCACCATTGTGGATTAAATTAGTTGAGAGAAATAGTATATATGGGAATCCTGCAATGTTTAAACCCTCTTGATATGCACTAGAACCATGGCATTTTATATTAGAATTATTTTATTCTAACTCATAAGTTATTTTATTTAGAGTTTTACATACAACAATATGATACAGCAAAGGGCGGCACGTTTGTCACATGTTATACAAATGTTTACATGGACCATAAGGAAGAAGTTTTATGACAGATATCCCATTCTTAATATATAAATATATATATAGTTTTATTGATGACATTATTATTATTTGGAAAGGGGACAGGAAACTTTTTAAGTCATTTTATCTCTTATATTAATGGCAGCTTAGGTTTGTCTTTTAAGCTGAAACTTTCACTCCCATGAAATGTAGTTTTCAGATTTCATACTTTTTAATGAAAGAATACAATGGCTACTTGGATGCGAACAGCAAGTTTGGCTTACCCTGATCCCTTTTAGATCATTCCAAAGGATACACAGCAATTGCTGGAGAGATTCGGGTACTAACCCAGAAGCACAAACGGTTTCCAACACAATAGATTCAAAGAAAGAATATGTAATATGGATATAGTTTCAGAAGCATTATAAAGAGTAGAAAGTTTGGATAGTGGTAGTTTGTCCACATAAACAGGACACTACTGTTTCTGGAGGTGCCAGGTTCAAGAGATTTTTTAACAATCATTGGCCTACCTACAGTATACTAATGGCTAGTGAGACTCTTGGGAATAGCCTCCCCAAAAATACTCTTATCATTTACACTGAAAACATAAACTTTACTATCCACTAATAAATGAATGCAGATTTTCCTAGAACAAAATAGACCCTTTCCTTTATTAAAAAAAATGTATGGGATTGTCATGATAATGTCATGAGATATTGGGTATTTTTAATCCCTCTGGTGCTTAAGGGGTTAATGAGCTACACTTTTAACAAAAATACAAAATGCTGAGTCTGAAACAGGTCAAAACTGTTTCTTTGAGCTGCTCTGAATTTCAAAGGGATTTACTTGGGGAGGGGTGTCCATGTGGATGGCCCACTCAAGGTGTCAATTGAATTAATCAAGGTCTACAGACAGGGTTGGGGGAGAACAGCTTCAAGGTATTTTGTAGAAGGGATGGGCTCATTAAGGTGCCCTAAGAAAGAATTGTACTTAAGTCTGGGCCAGGTTGTAAAACGTCAGATCACCCATCACAGCGCTGACCCTGTGAAACCAACTCAACTGTGGCAAGTAACACAGATCAAGAAGCTTTCTAAAGTGTGCGACAATACACTCAACAAGAGAACTTGGAGTAATGAGGCTCAAGCCTCGGTATCCAATATCACCACTGACAGATTTAATCTGTCAGTCAGAACAGGCACAACCCCAGTAAAACGTCAGATCTGACCAGGGGCATGCTGATGTAGCCAGGTCCCCCTTCTGCTTGTGGACCCCCCCATCTGGGTACTAACTGTGTGGCGGTCGGGAGTAGATGCGGCCGTTCACAGGGAGGTGTGGGGGCATGTGCGCGCGCGGCGCGCTCTCCTCAGCTGCGGCCGGTTGCCGGGGACGCGTGCGGCCAGTTGCTAGGGCGGCGGTCGGGTTGCGAGATGCTCCCAGCGGTTCCCGGTGCAGGGCGCCGCCATGACAGTTCTTCGCGCATGCGCAGACTGCCGATGCGACGGGAGGCCCTGGTTAGATCGCGCATGCGCAGTACAAGCGCGCGAGTATGCCACCAATGAGAGGAGGGCTTTGTAATGGGACTTCAAGTCCCATGAGCCTCTGGAGCGGCCCCATGATGCCAGGGAGCCAATAGGGCTGCAGGAGCTCCCTGCTTGGAGAGAATTAGATACATTTCACGCGCGAGGAGCACGTTATTCAGGACCAGGACAAGCTAGGGGTAGGAGGTGAGTGCAGAGGTCAGTGACCCACTTCATTAGGCCAGCAGCCCCCTAGGTCCCAGTTAGGTCCTGAGCCACTGTGTATCTTGTGGTGCTATAGGGACAGGCTCTAGATAGGGACACTGCCCCATTAGCTATTTGCAAAGTCAGGGACACAGCGCTGAAGCCGTGCAGCCCTGCGAGGTGGGTTCTGGGCTCATAACGCCACCCAAGACACTGAGACTAAGGTGATATTATCCACGCTGGAATTCACCCAACGCGGTGCGGAGGACGACGTCGGAACGAGCGGAATCCCTGTCGTAGTCTGCGGAACCCGGGCAGGTATCATTCTTCAAGTGCACCAACACTGTACAGCAACGCAAGCAGCACGCCTAAGGGTGGGGGTATCACTTGGGGACACTTACGAGGAGAGTGGCCAAAGGCCTTCTATATTGTGACTGGACACGGTGGTGGAAGCGGGGTGTATGTTATGTATAGTAGAGTATAAGTATGCGCATATATGCAGTAAAGCCTGTCCTGTTTTACAACTGTGTGTTATCGTGATTGTTTCCTGTGAGAGCCTCCTCCCACTCCGTTGGGATCCCTCCCAGGTGGAGGCGTTGCACCACGAGATTGTTATATGTATGTACCCCAGGCTCCCCGAGCATAGGCTTAGGCTCCTGAGAGCCACACAGGTTACACAGCAGGTAGTAGCGTCTGTATTCACAGGGAATACCCCTTACATTTGGAGGCGCTGCTGAGATAAGTCCTGGGGTGCCCTACTCAGTAGTTAACATAGTATCCTATCAGTCAGCATGTCTGCGCTCACGCCCAAACAAGTGGCCGACTGGGCCGAAAAGCTAGGAGAGCTCCTGTGACACGTAGTCGCCGTAGACAGGGTACCTGCCGATGTATCCATGTTTACTGTCTGCAGTGCAGTAAGGACATTACCTGGTGTGGCGGGCGCCCGCCTCATCAGCAAGCACTACAACATTGACCGGCAAGAGAACACCCTATTGCTGGCCACCGAACAAGCTATACCCCCTGATAGAGGCCCACGAGTAGTGTATCTACCAGAGACTTTACCGCAAGGGTGCCCTCTAATTTACCCTGGAACCGTTTCCAGTCACGTAACTTCCCTTACCAGACATGCGGGTTGGGAAGACAAAGATATGGCCGCCAGTACTCCCATCAGATCAGACATATCTCTACCCCGAGTGACCTTCTCTTCTGATGCTAGGCACGGGGCTACCAGCTGGGCCGGTAGCCCACCAACATCACCGGTCCCTAACCGGTTAGTGAACAGCTTCACCCCAACCCCTAACAGTCAGGGAGCGGGGATCGCAAGTTCCTCAGACAGTGGCGGCTCCATGCTAGGAGTGACATTCCCGCAACTTGTGGAAGCGATAACTATGTCCCCAGAAGCCTGTCCTGACCTTCCCCATAATACCATCAAGCAGGAGACTCAGGAGTCCTGTAAGCCAGCAGGTGCACCACACTATTATGCCTTGTAACCAGAGTAGCATTTCCCCTAGGAGACCCTATTTGCGATTGGGTGGGGGAATACCCGTTACACTTGGAAAGCATGGCAGACCTCATCTTCTGAACCAGTGCCTCTCTGGGAAAAATCCATAGCATGTGGTAATTTACTATATAGGATTTTCTGTTTTACCCCTTTTTATTTTAAGAAGCTGTTCTGCCTTATATTGTAATTGTATGTCTATTTTGTAATACCTTTTCTGTAATTCAAGCACTGTATTTTTATATATATTAAAACATTTAATATGTAATGCTTTGGGCTCTGAATGAACTTTGTACACGCTGGAGAGAATAACTTGCTAAATTCGGGCACATGTTACTACAGCTGATTTTGTGTTAAAGTGCATAGTTTTTCCTATAATAAACAGGGACCTGGGGCCCTGCCAGATATTTTAGTCTAAGATCTTTTATCATATCTGCATAACCTCAGGTGGTGGCAGTGGATGGTTATGATGTGCAATTGAGTAGGGGTTAATGCTAACTCGCTGGTTCCTTGCGGAGGAGAAAGTTAGGGTGGTTAGAGTAGCCGTGTGTATTAACCCTGGTTGCATATCTAAAGTCACGTGCTCACTTGTGTGCTGTTCGTGGCGGTGGTATATTGGGACGGCTTGAGGAGAGATACAACTCATTTGAGGGACCCTTGTGGGGGGGGGGAAGAGTGGGAGCGCTTGCGAGCGTCGGTATTAACCCTTGTCCCGTATGCAGGTCGCGTGCTAGCAGTGGGTTGTACGTGACAGGGATGTTTTGAATATGGCAGCTCTAGGTCTACTACCTGCAGGTATTTGGATCAGAATGACCAGAAATGTTTATATTTAAAGTTTCAGGAGTGACATACTATATTTAACAATATATTTATTGTAATACATCTTATGATGTTCTTATCCTGGAATACCCTTGTTCTATACCCAGGGTGGGCAACCCTGTCGCCATTCGCCACTTGTGGCGAATTGGCAGTGAAACTGTGGCGAATAGAGCCTCCCCCCCTCCTCCTTTCCTGCTTCTTACTGCATCGGCAGCCACCGGGACAGGAGAAGAAGCAGCAGCAGCACGGAGAGGAAGTTCTCTCTCCTCCTATCTCCCCCCCCTGCTTCTTACTGCATCGGCAGCCACAAGGACAGGAGAAGCAGCAGCATGGAGAGGAAGCTCTCTCTCCTCCTCTCTCCTCCCCCTTCCCACCCTGCTTCTTACTGCACCGGCAGCGACAGGGACAAGAGAAGCAGCATGGAGAGGAAGCTCTCTCTCTCCTCCCCCCACCCCCTTTTCCCCCTGCTTCTTACTGCACCGGCAGCCACAGGGACAGGAGAAGCTGCTGCAGCACAGAGAGGAAGCTCCCCAACCTCACTCCGGTGCCTGATCCTCAGCTGTGCTGGGAGGGAGAAGCCAGCCGGCTCCAGCCACTGTCAGGGGGTTGAGAGTGACTTTGACTGCACTGATCAGCTCCACCATGAGCCATAGACCCGGGGAGCAGCCCCCAGCACAGCCTCTTTAAACCCCCACAGCCTGCATAAGCACTCACCACCAGGCTTAGGATCCCCCCCCCCGATGCCCAGGTACCCCGACCCCCCCCTGATGTCCTCTCCTGCTGCCCAGATCCCCACTCATGCTGCCTTCATGCTCCCAGACCACCGCCTCTCAGGCTGCCCAGATCTCCCCCCCCCCAGACTGCCCTGACCCTCCCCTCTCACACTGCCCTGACTCTCCCCTCTCGCGCTGCCCTGACCCTCCCCTCTCGCGCTGCCCTGACCCTCACCTCTCGCGCTGCCCTGACCCTCTCCTCTCGCGCTGCCCTGACCCTCTCCTCTCGTGCTGCCCTGACCCTCCCCTCTTGCGCTGCCCATATCATCCCCTCCCATGCTGCCTAGACCACCCGCTCCCCCACAGCTGCACCAAGCCTGCCCACACCGGCACCCACAATGCCCCCACTGCTGCTGCGAAGGTACCCCCTCCCACCGCCACAGTTCCCCTGCCCTACACCCCGCGTGTTATGCACCCTCCTATGTGCCCTACGCATAGGACGGAGGGGGGTGCTTGATGATGAGGGGGACTGCTGAAAGAGACTGGGGGAGATCTAGGGTGCTGGGGGGAGATGATGATGGTGATGAGGGGGTGAGGTGTTGATAATGAGGAGGGTAGTGGTGGTGGCGTGAGAGGAGGATAAAGAGGGGGGTGAGAGGATGAGGGGGGTTGCGGTGGGAGAATTTATAAACTTGTTCAAACAGTGTGTGTTGTTTAAAATTTTCGCATGCGCAACATAATACCTCAATTTTTACATGGTGTGGCTATTTCCACTTCTAATTCGCCACACCTGTGGCTACATTGAAAAATAGGTTGCCCACCCCTGTTCTATACACTACTTTGGAAAACAAAATGACTACCAAAAAGTAGATTTCTATAATACAAAATAAATATTGAAATGTGTTATTTGCAACATGGTGTTTCTAAACATCTTGCGATGTATCATGGTACAAATCCAAAGGGATTACAGTGTAAATGTATAGAAATGGGCATGCCTGAAATTGGAGAAGGTTAAACTCAGGAGGTTGAAACTCAGACAAACATACCGGATATTTTAATTACAGTACAAACCATGTCACATAATTGTCCTAATATTGACATAAAACCAGCAGCTTTATTCAAAATTTAAAAAAAATATATGATTTATTTCTATTTTTAGATTTTAACTTTTAACTTTCATTACTTCTGTAATTTGATACATAGGTCCCTTTCATATTCCCATGCTAACTTATACTATTCTGCTAGAAGAATATTTGACATAATATTTTTTAGAAAGGTGGAGTTGCAGACATTGCGGTGTATTTGGAGACATTAGTGACATTATTGGAAGCCGCTTTTGTGATTTTCCATCAGGGGTGAGCAACTGTAGTCCTCAACGGTCACCAAAAGGTCAGGTTTTCGACCGCACAGGTCTTCGACTGCACCACCTGTGCTGAAGCAGGGATATCCAAAAAACATGACCTGTTGGTGGCCCTTGAGGACTGGAGTTGCCCACCCCTGCCTTAGATTCTCCCCTGAAGATGACAATCTATTAGGTTTATTAGAAAAGTTAGGTCCCTACTCAATGTATTGGGCAGTGCAATAACACAAAGGAGGGGAAGCTGGCTAGTGGCTACAACAGATATAAGGAGCTCAGAGGTAGTGAAGAGGTGTGTGTAATAATAAGTGTTTCAAGTATGAGAGAGCAGTAGCAGTATCCTGATCAGATGGAGCCAGCTGTCAACAATATTTATGAGCCAGAATAATTTCTCTAAGTCTTTCCAGGCCTGCGAGTTTTAGGTACAGTAAATGAGTACTTAAAATGCATAAGGGATATAAGCAAGACCCATATACACGTTCCCCCTGCTGACCTCAGGTAGCCTTAGAAGTAGCTGAGTTAATTTGAACCTTGGTTGGTCTACTGAGCTCACAGTAGATCAATAAAAATAAATCGTTACAGCACAGCACCGTTCCCTTTCCTTTTCGAGCAACAGAACCTTCTTTGGTATGTATCTGATTTAAAGGACAGATGCCCTGTGAGTTTTCCATATAAAAACAGCACTTTCTAAATTCATAGTATATAGCCAGGTTATACACAACATAACTTGTCTGTAATTTCATACTTAGATTGCAGAACATATTGTATTGTATTGTATGTCTTTATTTATATAGCGCCATAAATGTACATAGCGCTTCACAGTAGTAATACATATCATATAAATAACAAATAATATAAATAACAAATCATGGGAATAAGTGCTTCAGACATACTGTAAAAGTAACATTAAGGAAGGAGTCCCTGCTCCGAGGAGCTTACAATCTAATTGGTAGGTAGGGAGAATATACAGAGACAGTAGGAGGGAATTCTAGTAAGTGCGTCTGCAGGGGGCCAAGCTTTATGTATCATGTGTCCATGATTATCCAGTGCTATTCATATGCTTCTTTAAGCAGATGTGTCTTAAGGTGAGTCTTAAAGGTGGATAGCAAGGGGGCTAGTCTGGTATTGAGGGGAAGGGCATTCCAGAGGTGTGGGGCAGAAAGTGAGAAAGGTTTAAGGTGGGAGAGAGCTTTAGATACAAAGGGGGTAGAAAGAAGACATCCTTGAGAAGAACGCAAGTGTCGGGATGGTGCACAGCGAGAAATTAGGGCTGAGATGTAAGGAGGGGCAGAAGAATGTAAAGCTTTAAAAGTGAGCAGGAGAATTGAGTGTGAGATACAGGATTTAATCGGAAGCCAGGAGAGGGATTTCAGGAGGCGAGATGCGGAGACAGATTTAGGAAACAGTAGAGTGATTCTGGCAGCAGCGTTTAGGATAGATTGTAGGGGAGACAGGTGAGAGGTAGGAAGGCCGGACAGCAGGAGGTTGCAGTAATCGAGACGTGAGAGAATGAGGGCCTGAGTCAGAGTTTTAGCAGTTGAGTAACAGAGGAAAGGGCGTATCTTTGTGATATTGCGGAGGAAAAAATGACAAGTTTTAGAAACGTTTTGAATATGAGAGGAGAATGAGAGAGAGGAATCAAGTGTAACCCCTAAGCAGCGTGCTTGGGCTACTGGGTGAATGATCGTATTTCCAATAGCAATGTGGAAGGAGGTAGTAGGGCCAGGTTTGGGAGGAAGTATAAGGAGCTCTGTTTTTGCCATGTTAAGTTTCAGTCGGCGGATGGCCATCCAGGATGATATTCCAGAGAGGCATTCAGAAACTTTGGTCTGTATAGCAGGTGTAAGGTCAGGGGTTGAAAGGTAAATTTGTGTGTCGTCAGCATAGAGGTTATATTTAAACCCAAAAGATGTGATTAGGTCACCTAGAGAGAGTGTGTAAAGAGAAAAGAGAAGGGGTCCCAGGGTACCCCCGCATTGTATATTCCGAATACACAACAAAAGATCGATTTTGTTTTCTGTCTAAATTTACAAGACATGCATACTTCTCATATTCCATTTATATATGATAACATTTTGTTTGTTTCTTTTAAAGTTAAATAAAACAGATGAATCAGACCGCTCCCCTATGATATAGTCTTAAGAAAATATAGCAGTAGGTGCATAGAGGTATGCGATATATAACACACAGATTTGGCCCAAGACGAGTCTGAAATCCACCCCAAACAAGATGCACTCAATGCCAATATAATTAATGTTGTGGCAGCAGTGGCCCATCAGTAGATACCTCCTGAAGGTCAATCACATAACCACTAAGGGATAGGCAATACAGAAACCAAAAATAATACACTTTTATTTACATCCAAATATAATCACAGTCATTGTTAAAATTATTACAATTCCCCGTAGTAAAGTAGACGTAGAGAACTATTATCCTTCAGTGTTGTCACAATAGACAGCTCTCTACATCTGCAGTCCAATGTTAATGACCGTGTATTAACATATAAATGGATACCTATGCGAGATTGACCATGTTTCTACAATATATCGACTCCACAGTCAACTAATATATCATACAGATATATACAGATTTATATGTTAATACACGGTCATTAACATTGGACTGCAGATGTAGAGAGCTGTCTATTGGGACAATACTGAAGGATAATAGTTCTCTACGACTACTCCACTATGGGTAATTGTAACAATGACTGTGATTCTATTTGGATGTAAATAAAAGTGTATTCTTTTTTGGTTTCTGTATTGCCTATCCCTTAGTGGTTATGTGATTGACCTTTAGGAGGTATCTACTGATGAGCCTACTGCTGCCACAACATTAATTTATTGGCATTGAGTGCATCTTGTTTGGGGTGGATTTCAGACTCGTCTTGGGTCAAATCTGTGTGTTCTTTCAAAGTTAATAATATACTCAACATATATTTCATTAACACGACAGATGTTTTACTTCGGTTTTTTTAACCCAGGCTGTGCTGAAAAGTGCAATGTGGCAGGCATAAGCTTATAGGGCTCCATGTTAAAATTGAAGCAAAAGGTGACACTGTGTGCTCATTTGCATGTCATTACCCAGAATCCCTGGCTGCAGTGGAAGCACTGTATGCTAAGAGATAATGGGGAAATCAGGGCTGCAGACCTGTTTGAGACATGTGAATGTGCTCACAAGTGGTATTTTTATTTGCTGTTTCTTTTTAACATTATAAAACGTATCTCTATTACATAAGCCACACATGCAATAACACTCTTCCTTGGCATGGTCCTTAAACCTCCATAATATATTCCACTAGTATAATAGGACCTGTCTTTGATTTACTTCAGAGTTCACAGCGTATAGCTCCAGTTATATATTATATCTGTGCAACATGGGTTCTCTTACATTTCTTATGATTTTATTTGAGTCAGATTGGAATCGCCTCCCGAACGTCCATGCTCTAATTCAGGGGCGGCCAACCCCAGTCCTCAAAGGCCATCAACAGGTCAGGTTTTCAGGATCTCGGCTTCAGCACAGGTGGCAGTCATAATGACTGAGCCACTGATTGAACCACCGGTGCCTATGACGGGATATCATGAAAGCCAAGAATAGCGAAGTAGATTTGGCGGACGGCCGAAGATGCCTGAAGCACTCACAGTTCACTGGCTGGGGGGCGGGTTAAAAAAGTTTATTAAGACTACATAAAAAACATATGAAACGTAACAGGGACACAAAACAAAAAAAGGGGGGGTTCTCCTCCAGGAGGATGTAGGCATCTTCGGCCATCCGCCAATCTGCTTCGCTGTTCTTGGCTCTCTCATCCGATTGGATACGGACCCACAGCAGCAGTGCAGGGATAGAGGCTGGCAGATTACACCGCAGATGACTCCGGAAGACCGCGCTGGACACCTAGCACTCAGTGCACCACGCTGGGACCAGATGGAGAGGAATACATACTGCGACATGGAGTAGGAACACAGAGGTATTTCATTTTATATTTACCTTTTGCTTGGACATTCCTACCAACCGTCTACACAGAGTTCACCAACTCCCCCCACAATCAGGCCCATTATCTTCCTCACGGATTGACTGCTGTTTCATCATACTGCTAGCACCATATTATACCCGCACCCAACGCTGCTGATATTATGCCAATTTCTAATAACATTATTTGTGATTACGGGTTTATTTACCCATACTATCAGCTGTCTTGTGAGCTATGAATGGTCAGCTTTTTCCATGGGATATCATGAAAACCTGGGCTGTTGGTGGTCCTTTGGGACTGGATATGACCACCCTTGCTCTAGTCGGTTAAGGCAGAAGTATTTTTGCCAGATAGAATCTTACAATGAGTGTTCACAGGCATAGTGTGCATTAAATCTGATTCATAAATGCATTTGCTTTGCTCAACATTAATCACCACTCCTTTCCCTTCAGCGCATGCACACTCCACAAGTGGAGAGTTGTTATTGCACAATCATCTCATTTGTTTTTCAAGGTGTACGAGGTGAGCAAAGAGCAGAAGCAAAATGCGTTAGAAATGAAGCATAAAGATAAGAGGTGAGTTAAAGAAGCACAGAATATAAAGTGAAGGAAACACCATGGATGATACCATTTTGCTAACACGTGTAGTCAGTGGGATGGAATGTGTCTTTATTTATTAATAAAATGTTTTACCAGGAAGTAATACATTGAGAGTTACATTAAGTGAGCAAGGTTATACATTATATTCAAGACATTGCATGCACAGTTAGAGATAATATATATTATAGGCGTATGTAACAGTTACAGACCAGATGAAAATGTGAGACAGCTTTAGTTTGGAAAGAACTTAGACTGGTGGCGGCTGTGAGAGTCTCCGGTAGATTGTTCCAGTTGTGGGGTGCACGGTAAGAGAAGAGAAGGATGGGCGGCCGGATACTTTGTTGAACCTTATGGCAGAAGACTGCTTAGTAAATATGGGCCATAAACCCAGATATACAAATCAGTGCTGTTCCATAATACATTTGATTGAGACTGTAAGGCATATGGTGGCACCCAAAGCTACCCGATGGCAGAACACTGATTAATAAATATATGGGATATGAATCACAATGATACAATTTGCTCCAAAACACAGAGAAACAATTTCCCTCTGAATTTTCTTTTGCAGCAGTGGCATGTGTTTATCAATCATACATTTGGCACAGGTCTCTACGGAGCTGAAGTTACGCCACCTCAGGCCCGGTGAATTTCTTTGATGAAAAGAGAACTGCACTAGTTATAAGTGCACATGTTGATCCATCTGATTATGATATTGCGCTAATTATCGTCCCCCCCAACCCCCCACTCCTATAACCACTCTCCAAAACACTCCCCGGCACAAGTGGACCAAAATCTGAAACAAAGCCCCTTGATACATGGAGTCCAAATGACGCAATGCACATCTGTTTTTGGAGCCATGCGCCAGTTTGCGACACATACATATCCCCCCTGAATGTTGCTCCTGGTGGTAAAACACAGGCAGGCCTGGTTAAGGTTTATGAGCCCCTATGGTATATCCACTTAAATGCATCCAATTGACTCCTAGCTCTTTTCTGTATTTAGAGGATGCTAAGCATTTTTAGAGACATTCTTCTTCAATGTGCAGTATAGTGCTGGATCTTTCATAACAAACCTTTCAAGAGGATGCAGTTTAGAAAAGTTATGATAATGTCTGTTGGCTGCAGATTTGTTAATGGAAATGGAAGTGATTTTTCAAATGTCTTCTTGCAAGCTGCACTAATAAGCTGTGCTGGAATGATGCAGTAGTTCTCCAGAATGAAAGTACATTATATATATATATATATATATATATATATATATATATATATATATATATATATATATATATATATATATATATATATATATATATATATATATATATATATATATATATATATTGTGACCGACTCACTATACATTTATATATAATAGTGATAAAGTCACTATCTCTGTATGCTGGAGTAGTGCAGGATGTGTGCTTTCCAGCTTTCCAGCATGCAGGCAGTTAAATTCCTCCTGGAGAGGCTAGCTGCAGGTGATTCAGCCAATTCAGACAGAACTCCTGAATAAAAGGCAGGAAGGAAGCTGCCTAATGAAAGATTGAGAGAGAGAGTTTTTGTTGCCAACCAGGAGGACATTAGTTGATCTGGTCCCCAGACCTGCAGGGAGCAAGGTCTTGGGACCATCTGGGAATCACACCCAGGAGACAAAAGCACCATGGCTGTGAACAAGCCACAGCCTTTCTCCAAGGAATCCGCGTTCCTGACCTAAGGAGGAAGCGGAGTTCTGACATCACCACAGGGATTGTCTGGGCTCGCTTGGGACAGTGACCCCAAACTGTCAGATAAGGATTTTTATATTTTTCACTGATATTGTGCCTCTAAACATGATGGTATGTTTTGGGACTGGTAACTGGCTTAGCTTGCAAGCCAGGTAGATGGGAGAATTACTAGACCGCAAAAGCCCTAAGGGGAGTATTTTTTCTGTATGCTTTGTGTTTTTCCTTAAAGGGACAGTGTTCCTATTCTTCTGTTATTGTAGAGAATAAACCACTGGAGTTAAAGCCTAACCCATTGTTTGGCCTCTTACCACGAGGCCGTCCTGCCACAGGTGGTGTAAGAAGTGGGATGCTACGCTTCTGGGGGTCAGTAGAAGGAAACGGGTACAGCCACAGAACTGGAGCACAAAACCAAACCAGGATCGTTGTGCTGTGTAAAGCTAATGCGACTAGCAAGTGCTAGTTGTAAAGTCTCTCAAAAGCAAAAAGCAAAAAGTACATTCTTTATATATTAAAAAACAATATTGCATTGATGAATGAAATAAAAAGAAAGATATTGCCTGATAGAAATGACTGCTGCTGGTATGCCTCATTTGGGGGTTGATCTCCTTCCTTCTGATAGTCTCTTAGGTCATTGGGTCAAGGGGGGAGCCAATGTTATCCACCAGATATAGCTGCTGTAGCCAGAGTGTCCGTCCCCTGGGTATTCTCCCAATGTAGTACTTCTCCTGGCTCTGGCTGTGGCAGAAGGCATCCTCTCTCCTCGGCTGACCCGGAAGTCAGATTTGATGCATCACTGCATAATCAGCGGAGGATCCCCTAGGCTGCAGGCTTGTGTCCGTAGCGGGCTTGCAAAGCTCCGGAGCAGCGACAGAGAGTCTGCTCAGTGCATAGAGTTCCTTAGAAGGAAGGAGCTTAACCCCCACATCAGGCATACCAGCAGCAATCCTTCATGTACGGAAATATCTTTGTTTTTATTTCATTCATTGATGCAATATTGTTTTCAATCATATGAAGAATTTACATTTTGCTATGTTGCGCCCCTCTTTTTTCTTTTGAGGTACTACTTTTTGGAGGATTGGTTATCCTGGCATTTGGGGTTGTAACAACAGTAACACATAACTACAGGCATACCCCGCATTAATGTACACAATGGGACCGGAGCATGTATGTAAAGGCAAAAATGTACTTAAAGTGAAGCACTACCTTTTTTCCACTTATCGATGCATGTACTGTACTGAAATCGTCATATACGTGCATAACTGATGTAAATAACACATGTGTAACAGGCTCTATAGTCTCCCCGCTTGCGCACAGCTTCGGTACAGGTAGGGAGCTGGTATTGCTGCTCAGGACGTGCTGACTGGCGCATGCGTTAGATGCCGTTTGCCAATTGGGCGATTATGTCCTTACTCGCGAGTGTACTTAAAGTGAGTGTCCTTAAACCGGGGTATGCCTGTATTGGACTTTCTAATAGAGACAACAAATAACTTTTCACCCTACTAGTTATATGATCTAAGTGCTGTTTGACACAATATTTTGTTTGGAACATTGAACTCTGAATAGCATCAGGGAAGTATATGTATGTGTGTATATGCGTGTGTGCGTGTGAGTGTTCGAGTGCATGTATGTATATATAATATTATTTAAAAAAATAATCAAAGATCTGCAACCCATGCTGGAAGAGGATGTGACATTAAAAGAAATCTTCCCCCAAAGCTCCCATTCTTGCGTTCCGGCAACCACCAAACCTCAAACAGAAATTAGTCAACAGAAAACTTCACAACGAACTTAAAGACACTGATAATGGCACAAAACCGTGCAACAACACACGTTGCAAACTCTGCAAACATATTTGCCAAGATCCCACAGCCAGTCACAACAATGGAACATTCAATGTTAAAGGATCATACTGTTGCACATCCAGGAATGTAGTGTATATGATTCAGTGCAACAAATGTGACCAAGGATGCTACATTGGGGAAACCAGCCAAAAACTACAAGGCAGAATGAATATACACAGACACTCCATACTCCATCACGAAGAAGGAAGATACTGCTTACCAGTGGGACATAATTTCTCACAACCAGATCATTCCATAAATGATTTAAAAATCAAAATCCTCAATGGAATGTTTAAACGCACCCAAGAATGGAAAACATTTGAACTCAGAATGATAAGACTCTTTGACACCACAACAAGTGGACTTAATGCAGACATGGAGTTTCTCACACACTATCATAATTTGTTGTAATGTTCCTCCCTGCTATTGTGCCATCCTATACCTTCCCCCCCAGCATCCTCTTCCCCCTCTGTGCTGCTGTGGATGTACAGCCCCCCACACCCATCCCTAATTCTCACCTTTCTTATCTCAGTTTTAACACCCCTCCAGTGCCTCTCTGTGTCACATCTGCCGCAACTCCGGTCAGAGACCGCCCTGCTGACGCGTCACACGGCGGACCCATGCGCACACGCACGGCCAGGGCAGTACACGCACGCTCGGAAAGGAGCTGCCGGCGCCTCCCACAGGGAGGGAACTCGGCCGCACGCCCGCGTGACGTCAGCGTTCCGCGACGCGCATCGCGCACGCCTGCGGGTTGCTCGGCAACCAAGGCAATCACCAGGAAAGCCTGACCTGCAGGCTGTTTCAGATTACTGCCGCCCGGACACCATTGGAGGACCGGATCACACCCCTGCAAGGTAATTGGATCCTTCCCACATATATACCTGCTCCTGTCTGGCATTCCTTGCTGAGCATAAACTCCTGTTTATGCATTGTGCTCACCGCTGCTGTTTAGTTGGCTTGAACTTTGCTTGGTCTGACCTGTCTGTTCTCTCCTGTCCTGATCCTGGCTGTTCTTTGGATTCCTACACTCTCCAGCGCTTTGACCCCGGCTTCGCCCTTGACCATTCTACCTTCTATTACCCTGGACCTTGGCTACGGAAATCTACCATCCTCTACTCTCCAACCCCGGAACACGGCAAGTACCCTGACCTCTCCAGCCCTACGACGCGGTACGACTTGGACTACGCATTCCGGACAGGACTGCGTGGTTGTGGGTCGGTGTCTTTATCCCCACCTCAGCCCCGCGGTCTTCCATCCTATTTATGGTGAGCGCAGCGTGACACTCTGTTCTTTATTCTTCCTTTTTTTTCTTTTCCAATCCCTGTCTAAGTCACAGATATATTAGTATCACTGACCTGAGGAAGAGAGGAAAACTCTTGAAAGCTTGTTCTATGACATAAATTGTTAGTCCAAATAAAAAAGGTATCACCTAATACTGAAGAACTCATTATATATATATATATATATATATATATATATATATATATATATATATATATATATATATATATATATATATATACAGTGTTCGACAAACCTATACATTTGCACGCCCCGGGCGAGTGGATTTAACATCGTGGCGAGCTCCTATTGGCCCAAGCAGCACACGTGTGGTACTAGGTGGTGAGTAGATTTTTTGTTTGCGAGTAGATTTTTTGGTGATTTGTCGACCACTGTATATATATATATATATATATATATATATATATATATATATATATATATATATATATATATATTGGTTAATGTTATTTAGCATAATTATGCATAGTGTTTTATTTAACTGTTGTTTATGAATGTACACACGCAGATACAGTACACGCAAATACAGTACATGCATTCATCTTATTCAGGATAGGTAGGAGACTTGCCATCTATCAATATACCTAGCACCACACACCTCCCTGAACATCCTTCCCCTCCTGTCCTTCTATTCCCACTCACCTGTTCCCATAGACTGAGAGATGAAGACAGTTCTCCCCCAATAGGGGATCTTACAAGTTTTTATACACAAAGGTGTTACTAGCTAAGCGCACTCTTATCTGTTCGCACTTGTAGGTGTAAAGTTTGCCCTGTAGGGTGTGAAATGTAAAAGAAAGGAAGAAAACCAAATCAAGATCTCTGTGCTGTGTAAAGCAAACGTGACTATCACGTGCTGAGTGTAAAGTCTGCCCTGCCGGGTATGAAGAGGAGAAAAAAACCTTTTTTTAAATGGCCGACATGAAATGTTTGTTTTTCAGTGCACGTAACCATACGAAACAGTGTACCTTAAGGCCTTATAAAGATGAGGATGATGATGACTCGTGTGTGGCCCCGGGAAGAGAGCCGAACCCGCAGATGAAAGCTGCAATAGCGACGTGTCCAGAGCGCAGGACCCCATAACCCTGGAGTCAGTGACCAGGAACTCTGAGCCGTGCCAGCTAGAAGGAAACCAGGTGACTATCTAAAGGATTTAGTATGCTGGGTCTGTCATGAACCAAGTCATACTGGAGAAGTGTCCCCAAATTCTCAAATATAAACAGAGGCAACAAGAGCTACAGGAGCAGCACGACGAGGAGTATTGGCTCCCAGAGCTACAAAAGCAAGCAACACGTTGTGAAAGCAAGGAAGAGGCAGAAGCTGTTAAAAGTGCACGCATGCCCAGTACTACTGATGTCTCAGGAGCTACTAAAGCAAAGAGACAGAAAAGTGTTTCTCAACTTAGGCCCAGGACATAGTGCACTCAGCGTCACTGAGCCGGGCTGAGCCGCGCTGAACAGATGCACAAAGCCCCTGCATCTGTAATCAGCGCGGCTATAGTTTCTCCCTCTGCATGCTTGCTGATGCGTGCGGAGGCTGAGAAACTTCCCTAAGACAGGCAAGTTTGAAATTTTCCCCTCGGTGAAGCGGAGGAGCGGTCACGTGACCGCTCCCATCCAATGGGTCTGCAGCCGGTCCGGCACAAGACAGAGGCAGCACAGAGGTGTGTGTGTATGTGTCCGTCTGAGTAACCCCCCCAGACTCCCATTGTTCCCAGGGAGAAGGCAGCAGAGGCTGTAGCATGGCACTTACCGTGGCAGAGGCCAGGCTGTTCTCTGCCAGGCTCAGGTGGTGGGGCTCCCATCTCCTGAGGAACTTGGAGCTGAGGATCTTGCTCAGGAAAGTCCTGGGATGCCTGATCACACATACCTGGATGTCCCCCTCTGGCAACAGTTTGTACCTCATCCCATTGAAGTGCAGCAGGGACCTCCTGCATGGGGCAGCCCCCTTTGTGGCAGACATCTCCCACCCACCCCAGCAGAGGCTTGCTCTCCTCTATGTGTCTCCTCCTGCTGCCTGGGTCACTGCCCCCGCAGGAGCTTCTGGTGAGGTCCATCTCAGCCAAAGCAGCTTCTGCAAGTCTTCTATTGTCTCTCCCCCACTCAAATCCCAATAGCAGAGAGAGGGGGGGCAGCAGATCCCCTCCAGTGAGAACAAGCCCAGTGCTGAGATCCACTGAGATCCTGTGAGGGTCTCAGATCCCCCGATCCCCCAGGGGGGCCTCTAGTTCGGTAAATCCATCTTTCTCCTAGGAGCAGGCTGTATGTGTGAGCTGCCTGCTTTCTATGTGTCACTGTAAGTGTGTGTGTATGTGTGTATGTGTGTGTGTGTGTGTGTGTGTGTGTGTGTGTGTGTGTGTGTGTGTGTGTGTGTGTGTGTGTGTGTGTGTGTGTGTGTGTGTGTGTGTGTGTGTGTGTGTGATGTATGTGTGTGAATATATTTATCAAAGTTGCACAATGTTAATAAATAATTTATTCTCACATGTCTTTTTTTTAATTTTTAAAATATTATATAATATATACACACACACACATATATATATACACACACAGGTTCCCCAGTGACACACAAACACACAGACCACTTCAAAGTGACACACACACACACACACACACACACACACACACTGACTGCTACCAAGTGACACACACACACACAGTGATACCCGCCTCCCAAGCGCGCTTGCTGTCTCCTCTGCCAGGACAGCAAAAAGCTCCTGGTAGAGTGTCAAGAGAGAGGGGATTTGGCCCGGGATTAAAGGGGTTACACCCCATTTGGCCACCCTCTACTCTCACCTGAGAAGCAAGGAGTTAACTGGACTTGGGTCCAGTAATGTGGTTTTGCCTTGCTTCAGCCATCCAACTGTTTATTCCCCTGTAAAAATGTATTGTTTCTGTTCCAGTGACTGCACCACACAAACACTGGGATCCATCCGGGAGGGCAATGGTTAATAGTTGAATAGTGATTCTAGCCCTTTGTTTAAGTTACCCTCAAAGATGCCTGCCTACTAAGGAATGTGACCAAATGTTTAGGAAGCTGGAGTGGTTTGTGAGTGTTAAAACTCACACTTACAAACCATAGTATCCTGCCAGACCCTCCATTTGGCAGACTGGCCAAACGCCCCTGATTTAGGAGTGGGGCTACAGAATGAGTGACCTTATTAAATATAAGAATATTATGAGATGTCCCCGGCTGAACGTGCTAAAAGCTACATATGTGTATTCGTGGGACTGATCCGCACATAAGGATTACAGACACCTGATGTTTGGCCGGTACTAAGAGCCAGATATTAATATCTCTCTTAATTTTAGTATTACACGGTAGTATTTAGTCTCATTGGGAGCGTCACACATGACGGAATGTATTAATAAGTCTCGCGTGCCAGTAGTACTACTGACCTGAAGTTATGAAGTTATTTACAGTGTATATGGGAATTTTGGATCTGCTCTGAAAAATGCAGACTCCATCTGCTATGTTAAATAAGGCAGGAAGGGCATCCTGCAAGAATTAGCATAGGCCAGTGATCAAAAGGTAACTGCCCTAATTGTTTATACTGGGGGCAGGAACCAAGGAACTGAGTGTTTTTAAGTGTGATACTTCACACTTACAATGGAAGCCAAAATCTGCTTCTCAGAGATATTTTTGCTAGACAGCTCGGCGCCTTGAGTGCAAGAGAAGGGTTGAAATGGTATATAAGTCAGAGTCACCCCTTACTCAAAGGTCTTTCATGTGTCTTCATGATCTGCATGTATTGCTGTGATGTCTTCATCTGAAACTGAATTATGGAAGAAATGGCCCATCCTGTATCCTGATGGCTTTTCTTGTCCTAACCTTTAAGTAAGTGTCCATATTTTGTCTGTTATTTGTATATCTCATGTGTTCACCTTTTCAAGGAATAAATTATATTTTATCATATCTAAGTCTCGTCCAGTTCAACCCAGTTATATCTTTGGTGGTGTATTATTCATAGCCTGTCACAAAGCTCCCGTCACATAGAGCGAGCGGCAGCAAGCAAAAGCGAGCAGCAGCACCAAAGTATGTACTATGTCCCAGGCCTTACAGAGGAAGTTAAAGAAACAGTTGATGGGCCTGCAATGTCAGGAGAATGTGCATCAGAAAGGCGCCGAGATGTGCTGCAGCTGGATTGACAGGCGGAATCATCACGGGAATGGCAGCAAGGAAAAAGGAGGAATGAAAGAAAGATGACTCCTTGAACCAGGATAAAGATGCCTTAACTTCTGTACTCCAGTCTGCCCTCCATGATTATGATGTTCTCCGGGAATGATTCAATAAGGAGCGAGAGGCTAACACCAAGTTACAGGAGGTTAATGCTGAGTTACAGAGGTTTGTACTCCCAGCTTTACGTGACTATGCAGCTCTGGAGAAAACCGAGCATCTCTTATGGAGTGAGTTGGAGGAAATGATGACTAGTCTGGAGAGAGCAAACACTGCGGTTGCCACAGTGGATGAAAAGCAGAGCAAGTCTGACAAAATGATTTGCTAACCTGAAACAGAAGTTTGTGGAAGCACAGATAGAGACCAGAGTCTCTCAGCAAGAGGTTCGCAATTGCCATAGAGAGTTGGAAGCCTTTCAGAAAGAGGTTCACGCTCTCAACACAAAGATGTGTACATTGAAAGATGCCTATGAGCAGGTCCTGAGTGATATAGGGACTGTAAAAATAGGAAAACAGAGACCTGAAGGAAGAGGTTTCGAATCTGACTGGTTAGGTCAGTGAAAGGAATGAGAAGTTGCACCAAGCCGGAAAAGCAAAGAAGCAATTGGCGCTAGAAAACTTAAAAGTGCAAGAAGCCCTGGTGAATGCTGCAAATAGAAAGTGTCTCCCTGGAGCAGGGCACACCAGCAGAGCATATACTGCAGAGCCGGCTGCAAGAGCTGCAGCAACTACTGGAGGCAAAGGAGAAACATGTGGATGCTGAGGAGAAGCAGCGAGGTTTGCAGAAAGAAAGTATCCAGGCTGCTAATGAAGTAAAAGTGCTACAGGAGTGTTTGAGTACCCAGTTTGCCCCCATAAAGCAGCATGAGGAACTGAAGGCCACACTAAGCATAACCAGAGCGTCGTTGGAGGAGGAGCTTAGAGGCCAGGTGACTCTGTATGAGAGGGAGCATGAGAAACTGGAGCAAGAAATGGAGGAGCAGAGAGGTTGCTCTATTCCCAAAAGTCAGTACGCCCAGGAGAAAGAAGCGTTGAAAATGCAAGCAGCTGCGACCCTAGCGACAAAATCTGCAGAACTCCAAAATATGATAAAAGATGCAGTAATGCAAACTCAGAGCAAGCACATGGAAGAGGTGAAGGCTCTAAGAGGAGTACTGCAGGATCAAGCTGAATGTTTCAAAAAGAAAATGGAACAAGCACTGAAGCAATTAGAGGCCAAAAATAAAGAGATTACAAAACTAAAAAAGACACATTTGGGTCACAGAAGGAGACCATGGAAAAAATGGCAGAAGACTTGCATGATGTACTCAAGAAACAGAAGTCTCTCGCTGGTGAACTAAACTTGCTACAAAAAGAGAAAAACATTCTGACACTTCAGAAATGCTACAGAGCCTTTATACAGAAGTCGAGGAAGAAGAAAAGAGATGGATGTCGGACGTCTCTAACAAAGATGCTGGTGCACGGTAATGGTGCACCGGTTGCTCCACAGGATAATGTTACACTGGGGAGGGGGATATGTGACAGTCACTATCTCTGTCTGCTAGAGTACTGCAGTATGTGTGCTCTCCAGCATGCAGGCAGTTAAATTCCTCCTGGATAGGCTAGTTGCAGGTGAAGCCAAGTAAGACAGAGCTCCTGAATAAATAGGGGGGTTAAAAAGCAGGAAGGAAGCTGCCTAAAGGGATATTGATTTTCCCCAGCCAGGGAGAGAGAGACTTTTCCCCAACCAGGAGGACATTGGTTCGTCTAGTCCCCAAGCCTGCAGGGAGCAGGGTCTTGGGACCATCTGGGAATCGCACCCAGGAGAATAGATTTGTATATAGTTATCATATCCCCTCTTAGACGCCTCTTTTCTAATGTAAACAAATCTAATTTAGGTAGCCTCTCCTCATAAATCAGATTATCCATCACCTTTATTAATTTGGTGGCTCTTCTCTGCACTCTCTCTAGTTACATAATGTCTTTTTTATGGAGTGGTGCCCAAAACTGTACTCCATATTCAAGGTGTGATCTTACTAATGCTTTTATAGAGGGGCATAATTATGTTTACTTCCCTTCAATACATTGTCTGTTTAATGTAAGATAAGATCTTGTTTGCCTTTGCAGCTACTGCATGACTTTGGGCACTATTGCTAAGCCTGCTGTCTACAAGCACTAAATCCTTCTCCATCAAGGATTCTCCTAAATTATCCCCATTTAATTCATAAATTGCCTGTTTATTCTTGTTTCCCAATTATATAACCTTACATTTATCTGTATTAAACCTCATCTGCCATTTACCTGCCCAAGTTTCCAGTCTATCCAAGTCCTTCGGAGAGAAATGACATCCTGCTCTGATTCTACTACATTACACAATTTAAGGTCATCAGCAAAGATGGAGACTTTCCTCCCTCTGTCAACCACAAGGTAATTAATAAGCATGTTAAAAGCAGGGGTCCTAATACTGATCTCTGAGGTACTCAACTCACGACTCTAGCCAAACCTGAAAATGTTCCATTTATGACAACTGTCTATCCTTCATATACTGTATATGAAAAATAACTAAAAGCTAAACCTACTGTATGTGTGTGTGTGTTTATATATCACCTGTTTCCCTTCCTGCTGTTTTTTCTCTGCTTACAGAGGTGGCGGGCAATCACTCCATACAGCCAATCCCTCCCCTCCCCTCCACTGCCTGTGTGTGCACGCGCAAGATAGAATGAGGCAGTAGAGTACAGAAAAGTTTAGGCATATGTGTCAAGCAACAGGTTTCTACAATAAGTGACTAGTGTGTGTGTGTTAATTATTGGGGAAGGTGGGTTATCTGTATTGGAGGGTTAATATGAGTATTGGGGAGATGGGGTGGTCATGTGTATGGGGGGCTTAGTGTGTATTGGGGAGGGTGGTTATGGAGTGTACAGTACGTGGACAGGTGGGGGTGTGGGAAAGAGGTTGGGGTGTAGGAGAGAGAGTTGGGGCTGTGAGAGAGAGAGTTGGGGCTGTGAGAGAGCGAGGTGGGGGTGTGGGGAAGAGAGAGGTGGGGGGGTGGGAGAGAGAGGTAGGTGTGTGGGAGAGAGAGGTGGATGTGTGGAAGAGAGGGGGGTGTGGAGGGTGGGGGGAGAGAGATGTGGAGGGTGGGGAGAGAGATGTGGAGGAGTGGAGACTGGGGAGAGAGAGAGGTGGGGGAGTGGAGGGTGGGGGAAGAGAGGTGTGGGAGAAGAGGGTGGGGAGAAAGAGCGGTGGGAGTGTGGATGGTGGGAAGAAAGAGAACGGTGGGAGTGTGGAGGGTAGAGAGAAAGAGAGAGGTAGGGGAGAGAGTGAGGTGGGGAGCATGGAGGATAGAGGGGGGCTCTCAAGTAAAAAAATAAAGCACGGTGTGTACACACACACACACACACAAATTGATATATATAAAACGTGATTATTTTTTGTAAAAATAAGATGTCTGAGACCTTGCGAGAGCCCCCCTCTATCCCCCCACCCCCCACTTAGCTCTCTCTCTCCCACCTCTCTCTCTCCCTCCCACATCCATACCTCTCTCTCATATGTATGCATGTGTAGCCGAGTCCCCCTCCTTACCTCTGGTGAGGGGGAACTGCCTGGCTGATCAGGATATGCCGGACCTCCGCCCGAGTGGGGAGGAGGGCGGCAGCTGCTGCGGACTTGTTGCGTAGTTGTGGCCGGAGCGGCGGCCATCTTTAAATCCAAAAGGCATTATGAACTACAAGCCCCATAAGGCATTGTGGGAAAAGGGCACGAGTGGCCATTTTGGTCTCAGGACTGCTCCGCAGGACCAGTGAGGCGACGGTTAGTCGCGAGATAGCTGGAGAAAGAGAAGGTACCATTCAGGGAGCAGTAGCTTCCTGGACTAGGCCAGATCTTGCCCCTTAGGCCCCAGATATCCCCTGTCACTCTAGTTGAGTATTGCAGGGACTGCAATACTATAGGGATCACCCCTTATGTTATTGTAGACTGCAGGGTTGAGAGACTTTGTGCGAGACTCTTCAGCTGGAGCTCACCCCACGAGGCAGATCAGGACCCTTAGGAGACAGGGGATTTCTGTTGAGGCCCCGCTGCATGGGATGCGCTACAACTCACTACGCCAAGAAGCACCTGGGTACTGTAGTACCCAGGCAGGTACCCAACGTGCACCAACATCTACAGGGCATAGCGCTACCTCACACTTGGGTGGGAATTGCTGGGACAGGATGCCAGGGGTATTGGCGTCACTGCACCCTCAGTACTTTGTGGGAACCACCACGTGGGGGGTCATTGGGTGTACACTGTCGGTACACATATTACCCATTATATGTTGTATGAGTTAGTAGGTATATGCAGTAAACCTTAGTTATATACGTGATGCGGTGTATTATTATTTACTGTGTATTGGTTCGTGTGAGGGGTTATCCCGCCAATGCATAGGTGGAGGCGCTGCATGCAAGGAGAAAGAGCCCACCCCAGGCTCCCAGAAGCGGAGGCTTAGGCCTCCTGTGAGCAAACAGGTATAGCAGCATGCATAGTTCCCTTAGGCATAGTGAAAGGGGGCTACACATGCATACGCACGCATATATCTTCATATTCTTTATGCATGCAGTACCAGAAATGTCACAAGATTCCAATCAGACCCTAGGAAACTCAATCGAACTTAAGAAAACCCCTGCTACAAACGTTATCATCTGAACATGTTTATACCCTCAACTCAGAAACACTCCAAAGAAAAGTACTGTAGCATAATTGGAATATATGATAGAGGTTATGTACTATGGATCATATCATATGGATAAATCCTATAATCTTACAAAGACAGGGAAATAAAGCTTCTACTGTATGTGCATATCAAATATATAATGAGGACAATTATATAATTAGGACAAATGTATAAGGAGGACAAATATATAATGAGGATATACATTACAAACGTAGGAAAAAAACAGTTGAGACACGGGAGGAAATATAAGCAACTTAGATCAACACAAAATACCTATACAGGAAGAAGACCCGTTTGTACTATTTGCATTTGGAGACCATAATCACTAGTCTCCAAGGTTTTAGACAAAAATAAATAACACCTAAAAAGATGAATTTAGCACAGCTGGTTGTCATATGCCATCTGTGTTAATGTATCTATTTGCTCACAAGGGACTAGATCCACAAAATCATGTTAAGTGACTTAATGTTAATAATAATAATGGTTTATTCTTGTATAGCACTGACAGTGTATGCAGCACTGTACATATCATTTGTGCAGGCAAAATTAGTCTTTGCTCTGTAGAGCTTACAATCTGTTTTTGGTGCCTGAGGCACAGGGAGATAAAGTGACTTGCCCAAGGTCACAAGGAGTTGATACCAGGAATTGAGCCAGGTTCCCCTGATTCAAATTCAGTGTTGTTGTTTATAGAGTCAGTGCCTTTACTCACTCCTTCAGCCATTAATCTAATTTAGCATCACATATTGCCTTAAGGTGTACCTTAAATGGCCAATAATGTAACATTAAGTCATGTTGTCTCTCCTGGAAACAGCATTGTCATAAGTGCTAACGATATGAAAAACAGGCGTTCCCCCTAACAGCGGATATCCTGAAAGGGCCAATATGGTTAATGCGGGTACTTACCGTTACATTACCTGGGTCAGTATTGCTCAACTCTAGTCCTCAAGACCCCCAACAGGTCAGGTTTTAAGGATATTCCTGCTTCAGCACAGGAGACTGTGATGGTGAAGAGGTAACCAAGCTCACTAATAAAGGTTAAGCCCGTTTGGTTACCTCTGATCCATGTTTTGGGGTTCAGGAGTGTGAGCTCTTGGACCCAACTGTTGTAAAAGCATTACCTGTAACTATGCGACAATAAATATATTTTTTATTTTTACCTTTCCAGGGATGCCAGAAAGCAGGGATTCCTGTGGTATGAGTTTAAGGGGGGGGGGGGGGGGGGGGAGTTTGCGGAGAAAGTGTTGTCAGATTGTGTCTATCTAGTCAGGGCCCAGAGTTCCTGGTTCCCCTAAAATGTACCCAGGAATCAGGTCGGATTCCAGGATGCATGAAGACACATTGTCTCGGTAATATCTCCGCTTGAAAACGCTTGCGCGACTCCCCACTAGGGCTACCTGCTTCAGCACAGCCCAGAAAGGTAAATGGGGCATAGGGATGTGAGGTGTCCCTGAAACAGTCAAGATTAATGGGGATACCCAGTAAATGCCTAGGTCACCCAGAACCGTTATCTGGGTTCTGGGGGTACTCCAATCATCTACAAGGTTGTGAGGGGACTTTTAAAAGTCCAGTCCTGAGTTTATTGCATAGAGTGTGGGGAATATGGCTAGTAAGAAATAACGTGCAGCTTCTTATTCTATTTCCTCTAACCAAAAGACTTAGGATACTTTTAAAGTGTATATTTTATGGAACAGTGTGTTTTAAAACATATCTGTTTGTACAAAGAAATGAGCTGGGACTTTCAGAACCAATGCTCTGACAGGGCACTGGGCTACCAAGTGGTTCCAGGAGGTCTGGCAGGACATCTACAGATGAAAGCCCCAGAGGATGACCAAGGTGGCAAGACCATTTGGACAGGAGGGAAGAATTCAAGTATCCACATCCTGAGATCAATGACATTCTTTGCATTTCCATTGTTCCACCAGACTGGCAGGAGCCTGTCACTGTGGGTGGCATTGAGGGAACCAAGGCCAGAGGTGCCAAATTGCCTATGTCCCTTGGTTCAATTAGATTTCCAGGTAACCCTGTTGTGTTTACCAGCAAGTCTCTGATTGGCGGCGGACAAATTTGCCACGCTTTGGTTTGGGCTATAGTATTTTTTGAATGAAAGTCAGAGGTATTATAACCCCTTGCGCCAATTGGAGAGTTGTTTTTTTCAAGGGGTTCTCCAAGGTCTCTCATAGTTCTCCAATCCTCTAAGATTCTCAGATTCTAAGTTTCCAGTTGTAAGTCTCCAGCAAGAAAAGAGCTGCTTCAGCGAAAACTGCCTGGAATATTTTCTGTCCTGTTTTTGCAATCGTGATCAGGGATAGGATTCCCTGTAGCTAGGAGAGTCTAGGTTGTTACCCCAATTCCCAAGTAAGTGTGTCTTTTTGCTGTAGTTTGTGTAACATTGTGTGTTTGCCTTTTCCTGTGAATAAATTTACAATTTATTTCATTAAGTTGTTTTGCTCAATGCATGATCCTGGTAAAAAGGTGTAAATGGCCTGGTCTCCTGTGACAGAGACACAATCAGTCCCTGCTTCAGCATAGGTGGCTCAATCAGAGGCTCAGTCTTTGACAAAGTCACTGATTAAGCCACCTGTGCTGAAGCTGAAATATCCTTAAAACCTGACCTGTTGGGGGGGTCTTGAGGACTGGAGTTGAGAACCCCTGGTTTAGGTAATGTGACATTATGGACCCTGTATTGCCAGAGCTCTATGAATTGGGCCCAAAGAAGAGATTAGGAAATAGCATTGTATAAAAGTCTTCCTATTAACAACATGAATGCCACAAAGACTCATTAGAGTGATACAGGTGTAAGGTACAGGTAACGGTATATTAAAACAGCAATCACATGAAATCACTCACCCATGTAAAAGCATCCCAGTCCCCTATGTCTTTTAATTAAAGATTGTTCATAGCTTTTTACCTTTGAACCTGAAGGCCAAACTCTGGCACACACGGCAGATTACAAGGAAACACGGACCTTGTGCTGCCTTAAAATTAAGAGCATTCGTAACTGAGGAAAAAACGGCATATCCGTTCTAGTGATGTGTTAATAATGGTGGAACAACTCCTTTAGAATTCACAATGGCGGCCATATTTAGTGAGGCCATCAAATATTCCAGTAATCTATTTCTTAAGCACAAATCTACAGGAGGATTGGTACAGAGAGCTAAGATATGGCAATCTGGAAAAGTGAATTTGGTAAACTGGCATCTGGAAGACGCCAGGCCCTATACACTACTAAGCAGTGCTGCTCCAGAAGAAAGCATGGCTTAGTAAATATGGCTCTTTACAGCTTATTCAAGTAAACAGGCTGTAATGTGTCTTCCTGCATGGGAGATATATTACGTAGCAAGCCGTCTTGCTAAATAATGCCCTTTATGTTTATACCAGTGTTTCACTTGTTGATTCTACTTTGTCACCGAATCGTTTTATATACAGTACACTATATGAAGAGAGATGCTTTTTGTTTTCTAAAATGCTGGAGTACTCTTGAAATGTCCCAATGCATTTGTTATTTGTGTTTTTGTTGTTGTTGTGGATATAATATGGCACCAGAAAGTCATGTTTTGCGGTTTAGTGATTAGACGGCTGAAGGAGCGGCTCAGCGAGTAAAGGCACGGACTGAAAACAATGGCACTGAGTTTGAATCAGGTGCAGCCTGGTTCAAATGTTAAGGTCAGCTCCTTGTGACCTTGGGCAAGTCACTTTATCTCCCTGTGCCTCAGGCACCAAAAATAGATTGGAAGTTCTATGGGGCAGGAACTCATTGTTCCCCCAAAAATTCGATACTGTACTATAATTCAGCGCTACGTACACTGAGGGCTATAGAAGAAAAAAGATTTAAATTAGTATTATTTTATTGCCTAGGAATGTTAAAGAGATACAAAATCATATTTTTAAGAAATATTTGATTTTCTGTGAGGCTTTGTTTCTTAGAACGCTTTATGGGAAATATCTCCTTCTAAACTCTTTGTTGAAGAACAAGCTATAATATGCCCTGGCCCCATCAGTGCTGGAAAAGGGAGTCATGCTTCCCAAACCAATGGGTTGTAGCTTCCTGTGGGAAAGAGGAGGTTCACACCTTGTCTGCTGTACACTCGCACTAAAACCTTCACTTTCAATTCTGCTCTATGTGTCCACGAGATAAGAACTCTGTTTGAAATGACAGAAAGTAGCTTATCGGGAATAGTGTGAGGTTAAAGCAGTGACAGAAGAAACACTGTATAACTTGATTTAATGTCCTAGTTTAAGTGTGTGCAATTGATGTAAATAACACTGTGTCAATAAGGCAGCTTTGTCGATCAAAACCACCATTATCTTTTAAAAGGCATTGTTAACTTTATAGTAAATGAGCCTCTGATTGAACATAAGCGTTGTCTGCACTGGTACCCAGCTTGTATCCTAATGGGAATGGCCAATGTATCCATCTGTGGAAATGGGTACTCTGCTGTTTATATGATGGCAAAGCGTTCTTCTATATTGTCTGTAGAGGATGTTCGGCCGTATGCGGACGAAAATCTCCATCAACTTTAATGTTTTTTTGGGGGGGTTAAAAAACGACCCAAACGATCACTTAAGACTATATAGGATTCCCGCCTAAGAGTTATTTTCGGACAGACCCTGTGGCAGATTTCCCATCAGACCCGATAAGCTCGGGCCTAGGGCGGTAAAATGTTGGGGCGGCAAAAATGTCTGCCCCCATATACAGCTCTCGAGCCCGATGGGGTCACTTGCATATGCGGGCGACTCCATGCTGTATTCTATCTGGCGCCCTCATCCTCCATCCGATTCACAGCGGACGTCACCAACAAGGCGTCACATGGCATCTCGCTGGCATGGCAACGTGATTTTGTGGCATCAAATGACATCGCATTACAATGGGAACGAGACGCCGTGTGACATCACTTTGGTGTCGTCTGCTGAGTTATTTGACGCTACAAATCGGAAGGAGAAGAAGGGCGGCAGAAAGGAGGCGGCCGGCATATGTAAGTACCTAGGGGCGGCAGATTTCCGCTGGGCAGACCTCCTGTTCTTTGAATGTATGAGAGGAACTTTATAACCTGCGTGTCAATTTAGGGCACATATACTGTGCACATATCTGTTAGGGTAACGCTAATCTAAATTAACGTTAGATTAATAGTAAGGCTTATCCACTAAACCAGGGGTGCGCAAACTGTGCGTGCTGCACCCCCCCTGCCTGCCTGCCCCTGTGCTCGCACTCCCCCCTTTACCTAAAATCTGACGTCAAATGACGCACGGGGTCACGTGACCCACGGCGTCATTTGATGCAGAGGCCTCACGCCATCCCCTGGCACTTCATTTAAATGTCGTGGGGAAGAGTGCAGGGCCTCTGCAGCCACCGCGCCCTGCCAGAAAAATCTTGCATCCCCACTGGGGGGGGGGGGGGGGAGGGGGAAGGCGCTCCCAACTTTGTGCACTCCTGCACTAAACGTTAACCTATCTTTACACTCTTAAACTAAAGAATAAGGTAAAATAGACAAGTAATAAAATAGGTTCAGCCCAGATGATGGAGTATAATAATAACAACTCCTGACAAAGGCGCTGCACAAGCGCGAAACGCGTTAGAGGATCACTTGCCTCACCTGTATGTTGCTGTGTATCGTCTATTTGGATTAAATTACCTTGGTTTTACGGCACTTTATGGTTTGGTCCTTACTTTTTGCTGCGGTGCTCTCCTGATTCCTTGTCCCCAGCTGGATCACGCAGGAATCCATTCGGTAATAACTCCTGTTGTCTACTAGCTGCTTCTTGTAGGAGGGAACTCCTGAGTCTCCTCAAATAAATACCTATACATAGTGTGATAGAAGCACATGGGAGAACAATAGCATGAAAAATGGCCAAACTTTAATAACATAAATCATTGGATGTTAAAAAACCCAATGATGAACAGTCCAAACTCTGTGAGCTCTGTTACTCACCCACAGGCTGGTAGCTTACAGGTTTTTGAGCCCCCACTAGCAGTTATGGAAATCCTGCTTGTTGGTGGTCTGCTCCTGTGGCGTCCCTCTGCAATGTTTTGGGGGTCCCTCACCCTCTGGTGCTGGCGTCCCACCACGTCACTTGGTTTCGGTCAGAGTCTGATGACTTCACTGCTTCCGTGTTTTCGTCACTGTGTGTGAGTGAGAGCACAGCACCGCTGATCCTCTCTCCCTGTGTCTCTGTAACTCATACACTCACCAAGCATTTTGCAGTGCTGTAGCTGCTTCATCAGGATTGCAGCACATATGGACTCGAGTCATGAAGAAGCAGCTAGAGTGCTGCAAAATGCGTTGTGTATTCGTTACAGAGGAGTAACAGAGCCCACAAAGTTTCACTGCCATTTGGACTGTTCACTCAGATAAGCATTTTTAGATACTCCTATTAGAGTGCAATCTTCATTGTTTTTTTATTACATCTAGTGATTTATGTTATTAAAGCTTAGCCATTTTTTCATGCTATGGTTCTCACATGCGTTTTTATCACAATATATAGACATACACATAAAGATTAGTTAAAGGGTCTCTTTTTTCATCCCACAATACTCTTACTATAACCAGTTTTGTGTCCAGATTTAAAAGTGAGTGAAAACGTTACAAGAACCCTCCACCATACAGTGTATAGCAAGTAAAAATACCACTTGTGAGCACATTCACATGTCTCAGACAGGACTGCAACCCTGCCTTTCCCCATTATCTCTTAGCATATAATGCTTTCACTGCTGCCAGGGATCTGGGTAATGACAAGCACTCAGAGTGAGTCACTTTTTGCTTCTTGTCCATTTTAACAAGAACCCCTATAAACTTATAACTGCCGTAGGCATTACGCAGAATCCCTGGCTGCAGTGGAAGCACTTTATGCTAAGAGATAATGGGGAAAGACAGGGTTGCAGACCTGTCTGAGACATAAGAATCTGATCACAAGTGGTATTTTAGTTTTTCTAAATCTTATAATTGAACTTTGTTTTAAATGAAAAGGGATTTTTTTTAAATCAGACACTGTATCACTAGTGTGTGTGTATATATGCATGCATGTATGTGTGTATGTATACAGCATACACTGAAAAAAAGGCCTCAGCAGAGGCGGTGTGGTGCACGGGTCCAAAATACACACATATTATTTATTTATAAAATATTTTACCAGGAAGTAATACATTGAGAGTTACCTCTCGTTTTCAAGTATGTCCTGGGCACAGAGTTAAACAAATAATACATGGTTACAAATACAGTTACATAAGTGAACAAGGTATACATTATATACAAGACATTGCATGCACAGTTAAAGAAAATATATATTATGAGCGTATGAAACAGTTACAGACCAGGTTAAAATGTGAGACAGCCTTAGATTTGAAAGAACTTAAACTGGTGGTGGATGTGAGAGTCTCTGGTAGATTGTTCCAGTTTTGGGGTGCACGGTAGGAGAAGGAGGAACGATGTTTCGGTCCACAGGTCTTCTTCGGTCACCCCTGAAGAAGTCGGGCATATGTGTGCATTTTGGACCCAATACACCACTTTTTGTTATTATCTTTTGTGCTTTGGTACATTGGATCTCTAGGGATCCTTACAGACTGTGTGTATGTGTGTATGTGTGTATATATGTATATATATATATATATATATATATATATATATATATATATATATATCCAAACAAGAGTGACCTAGGCGCAAGTAAAAACAAGAAAAACAAACATAGGGTAATACGTTCAAACAATTGGTCTACTGGGGGGTACGATATGCACTTACAGCAGGTAGAATAAAATCAGGCCTTGTATCCACTCTGGGATCAGGAACAATGAATGAAGATCTGGAACAGCCAGCAGCAACTCATCTACAGGAATCGTATCCTTGTGTGAAGTATCACATATAGAAAGAGAAGTGGGACACATACATAGTGTAACACAGTTTATTTTAAAAATTTAATAAAAAAGACAATAGGTAAAATACTCACACTTTGTGAGTTTGGGTAAAAGCGTTTGAGAATTTAGAGCTTCTCACACTCATCAAGGGTGGGTATACACAGACTCTATTGATTCCTTTAAAATGTCCTTATAACCACATGCGGTGTTGTGGCCAACTTCCAAGGGTATGGAGTCACTTTATGGGGCACTCCTAATAATATCCAGAGCCTCTGAGGATGGGGTACTTGCTCCGTTGTTGCGAGACCCGTAGTAAAGGGCCGTGTGTTTCTTTAGCTGCACCTAATGTGCAAGTAGTACTCACGCTACTTCTGGGGTACAGTGTGATGTTTTTCCCCCTTAGTTAGTGTCCGCCTCGATAGTCTGTGGACCTCCCCGCTTCTCTGACTGCTCCGGATCTCCGTGGCCGTCCGCCTGCACGCAGCGGCGTGGTGACGTCACGTCGTCTCGCGAGATTCTGGATCCAAATCTCCCGCTCGCTGTGTTGATCTCCGTCCCACACCTACTCGTTGGAAACATGTACCATGCCGGTACACCGATACAGATCACTGCCAGACAACTGAATATTGCTGGCTATTCTCCCAATTGTCCTGTGCTCACTCTCAGTAGTTCCAAACCACGCCCTACGCGTTTCTCCTTTCGGCTTCGTCAGGGGCTGATCTAACTATGTGTCCCTATTCCTGTGTAGATATACCCTCCTCCATTACGTGATTGGCTATCTAGTTGATTAGAAAATTACAAAAAGCACCTCTCAATTGGAATTGTTATTTCCATTCTCAGTAGAAAGTATTCTATAGGGGTTTTAATTCAAATACTAATGTTAGCAATTTAGATGCATTTTAGGTGTGTTACCAACTGCTGAATAAAGTAAATATTGCATCATTATATATACATTCACTTTCATTATAATTATACATATACATAAACATCTGAATTAGAATTTAATAATAAGGAGCAATAGATATTGAGTATATTTAATTAACCATTTATGTCCTTCAATTTAGACAGAACTCACTATAGTTAAGTATTTTTTAGAAATACCTTCATTGTAGAGGCTATAATTATAAACCATATTACGTTCTCATACTTTATGCAGGACAATTTTGTATAAGTATTTATAAATGGGATATAGTATTCCACTTATTTCCAATATGTTACTCATAGGGGGATGGTGTAAATTTAAACCTCGTTACTTCAATTGTGACCACTGTACATTGATAATGGCATTTCAAAATAGGATAATATAAACGTACGTTCATTCATTAATTAGATACCTTTGGGATACTTTATTTAGGCCTAATGTATTTGATTAAGACCAAACTGTAATACAACGGTATTTTTTGGATATATATTGACATAATGATAACATATGTATTATATTCGAATCTACAAATGGTTGCATATTTGCCAACTGGTAATAGGCACTTATTTCTTACATTGCATATTTAATGGTGATATTGTATTCAGGGCAATTGCATATATGAATATATCTTACTAATACATAAAAACCTTACACACAAGCTAGAACATAATTTTCCCAAAAGTTGTTTAACCACATCTTTATAGTTGTATGATTGCATAGCATAATCTTATATTTGGGAGTGGGATGATTTTATCATACTATAATCCACTTTGTTTTTTACTGATTTGGAGCTGAACTCAATGTAAGACATATATTTTAACACAGATATTATCTAACACAGGTTATGTTTAACACAGATAATGTTTAATCTCTTAGAAAAGATCCCAGGTCTATGTCAATATTGAGACCTAGCGGAGTAAGTGTTTTAAGGGCATAGATCCAGTATGTTTCCTGTCTTGATATTTTGTTCACAGGATTACCCCCTCTCCAGCTAGGTCTAATTTTTTCAATACCTACAAATTTTAGACCCTTAGGGTCCTGGCCATGGAATTCTTTAAAGTGTTTTGACACACTATGTTGTTGTAAACCTTTTTCTATGTTTCTTACATGTTCCGCTATGCGGATTTTCAGTTTTCTCGTAGTTCTCCCAATATATTGTTTGTTGCAAGGGCATTGCAACAAATAGACTACAAAGCTTGAGTTACAATCGATCATGTCTTTTATATCATAAGTGTCATTTGTGACTTCTGACTTAATCGATTTGTAACTCTTTGTTGAATTTGGATGAAGTTTGCAACCTTTACACATTTGACATTTGAAAAACCCTGTCGTTATAGTGACAGGTTTCACATTGTCCTTTTTTAGACCACTGGGGGCTATTCTTTGCTTTAAATTGCTTGCCCTAGTAAAGATAATCTCTGGTTTGGATGGTAAAATCTGCTGTAACATAGGGTCTTTATGTAAAATGCCCCAATGTTTATGAACAATCCTCCTAATATCACTAGCAGAATTACTATATCTCGTCACAAATGGGATTGATGTTTTACCCTCTTCTCCCCTCTTTGTAACTCTAGTTTTATATTGTATCAGTTCTGCCCTATCCATCAAAGAGACTTTTCTATATGCATCCTCTACTGTATCTTTTTTGTAGTTTCTCTCATCAAACTTAACCATTAGATCTTTCGCCTGTTCGTCAAATACATGCTTTTTTGAGCAATTACGTCTAATTCTTTGCATTTGACCCAATGGGATGTTATTTATCCATTTTTCAGAATGTCCGCTATTACCCAATAAAAAGTTATTAGTGTCAACACTTTTAATATATGTTTTCGTTTCGATCTGTCCATCTTCTATATAAATAAGCAGATCTAGGAATTCGATCTGTTTGTTACTGTACTTAGTTGTGAACTTCAGATTGTATGGATTATTATTTAATCCAGCTAGAAACTTCTCCAAAAGATCTATGCTACCCTCCCAAATCAGGAGGATATCATCTATATACCGATGCCATGATACCAAGTTTGCGCCAAACTCGTGATTGGACCAAATATACTGGTCCTCCCACATACCCATAAAGATATTTGCATAATTTGGCGCAAACTTGGTACCCATGGCAGTACCCCTCACCTGTAGATAGAACTTATCATCATTCCAGATGTAGTTGTGACTCAAGATGAAACCAATGCAGTCTACAATGAAATCTACTTGTGTTGATTCCAGAATTTTACTGTTCGTCAAATTATCTCTAACAGCAGTGCACCCTTGTAGATGGTCAATTACTGTATAGAGCGAACACACATCACATGTTACTAAAACATAACTATCCTTCCATTCAATATCTTGTAAGATGTTGAGAACCTGAATTGTGTCCTTTAGATATGATTTCAACTTACTTACAGGTTCCTTTAGGAAGTGGTCAATATAACCAGATAGATTCGATGTGAGGGCCTTAATTCCCGACACTATGGGACGACCTGGTGGGTGGATGGGATCCTTGTGGAGCTTTGGCAAGTAATAGAATATGGGGATTCTGGGAGATTCTATATACAAAAATTCCCACTCACTTTTGTTTAGTATATAATCTTTAAGACCTCTATTTAGTAATCCTAACAGTTCTATCTGGAACCTCTCAGTAGGGTTACTTTCCAATGGTTTGTATGTTACCGTATCTCCCAAAAGTCTTAACGACTCCAGATCATAATCCTTTCTATGTGTATACCCACCCTTGATGAGTGTGAGAAGCTCTAAATTCTCAAACGCTTTTACCCAAACTCACAAAGTGTGAGTATTTTACCTATTGTCTTTTTTATTAAATTTTTAAAATAAACTGTGTTACACTATGTATGTGTCCCACTTCTCTTTCTATATGTGATACTTCACACGAGGATACGATTCCTGTAGATGAGTTGCTGCTGGCTGTTCCAGATCTTCATTCATTGTTCCTGATCCCAGAGTGGATACAAGGCCTGATTTTATTCTACCTGCTGTAAGTGCATATCGTACCCCCCAGTAGACCAATTGTTTGAACGTATTACCCTATGTTTGTTTTTCTTGTTTTTACTTGCGCCTAGGTCACTCTTGTTTGGATATCCCTTTTTTACCAGCCCGTGGAGCGGTAGACCTTTTGGCTGCAGACTTAATCAGGGAAAGTTAGATTGTGAGGTAGTATACCCTCCTATATATGTGGTAAATATCATTATTAGTCTAATTGTGATTGCGCTTATTGTAGTTTTCTGTTTTTATATATATATATATATATATATATACAGCTGAACCCCGTTATAACACGGAGCTTGGGGTCCACATAATGTGACCGCGTTATAAGCGGATCGCAGGCAAAAATGGCTGCGATCAGGGGTTTCGCATCCGCCGGAGAACTGGGACAATTCTCCCAGCTGTCCCAGACCCGGCGGCGCAGCGGCACCCCCATGCAGGACTTACGTGGAGCCGGTCGCAGCATTCTGAGGATCCGACACCACGGACATGGGGCAACAGTAGCAAACTCCGCTCCAGCTGGCTCCACTTCCTAGAGTCCGATCCCCGGCATCAACCAGATGTCGCACAGCCTGTCAGACATCACCAGAGCACGCCGCACCACCCACGTGACCTGGCAAGAGCGCGCCTCCTTGAGCAGCAGTATACAGGTACTGTATTTGTTTCATGGTACTGTATAATAAATGTACTTATGTGTGTGACTGTAATTTATTGGGAGCCATGCTCACATTGCGTTATAAGCGGATCCATGTTGTATCGGATCGCGCTATAATGGGATAGAGATATATATATACATATATATATATATACACACACACACACACACACATTCATACCTACTTTGTATTGTTTGCTTCAATGTGGAAGTGGATTCATGGAGTAAGAGGCGGCGTTAGGAAGAAATGACAGATATACTTCAATGCATCTAGATTCTCTGCCCTTTCTCTCACCTGCAAACAGGTCTGCGTTTAAGAAAATGGATGAACACATTTCTTGCACTAGACAAGGGGGCAGCAAGAAGCATTTTATGATCTGCGGGGTGAACATTTCCAGCACATTGATACATTGTCTCCCTTGAGTACATTATATTTCCAAATGTTTTATCCTTGTAACAAATAATAAAAAACGAAATAAAATAATAGTGCACACTTTTGTCTCAGCTCTTCCAGTGCAAAATGAATGACTGATATATGGTCGCTAAAACACCAGGCAATAAATAGAATGTACAAAATGAATTTGGGGAAATGTCATCGCAAAGGGAAGATTATTTCAGAAGCATAAATCAAAGTGTGGAAATAAAATGAAATTGTATCTTCTCCACTGGTTGGGCAGCTGCCAAACACCTAGGAGGTCCTGGTTTTAGCTCGCATCTATAAAAGTTTTGACATGATAAGTTATTGGATGGAGTGGAATACCTTTTGTCCCTTATCAAGGGATTCGGTGCTCTGCATGGATATGTCTACAAGTTGTAAGAGAAATCTCAAATTGAATATAACTGTAAAAAAATAAAAAATAAGTATTAAGTGGAAAAATGCTGCATTGGTTCCAATTCAATGTATCAATCTCAGCTAGCAAGATGAGACACTTGGCTTCCAGATGGGCCATCAGAGAGAGGATGAGAGCAGAAGTTGAATTTGTGTATACAGTATGTATCACCGGACATTAAAAAAAGTTATGGTGGGTAAAAAAAAGTCACAAAAACCCTCCACCGTACTGTAAATAAAACTACCTCTTGTGATGCATTTTCATGTCTCAGACAGCTCTGCAACCTTGTCCTTCCACATTATCACTTAGCGTAGTGCTTCCACTGCAGCCAGGGATTCTGGGTAATGACATGCAGTATGTCAGTCTTTACTTATCCATTTTAACACCTTTCACAAAGGAGAGGTATACCGGGATATACCGAATAAGTAAACATGGGAAGGGTGCTGATCCAGGGAGAAATCTGATTGCCAATATTTAGAGTCAGGAAGGAATTTAGGTTTCCCCTTATGAGATATCATTAGATGATGTATCACTGGGGTTTTCTGTTTGCCTTCCTCTGGATCAATAAGTAAGTACAAATATATGATAAGTATCTGTCGTCTAAATTTAGCATAGGTTGAACTTGATGGACATACAGTATGTCTTTTTTCAACCTCATCTACTATGTAACATGGAACACTATAAGCTTATGCCTGCCATAACAGCTTCACGTTGCGCCCCCAGAAACCAACCCTGCACCGATGAGACCCAAAAGGTCGAAATAGCCGTCTCTGAGCAGGTTTACTGGCTCTGCACTTCTTTAACCCAGGCTGTGCTGAAAAGCTGTGTAATGCGGCAGGCATAACCTTATAGGGGTCCATGTTAAAATGGATTAAGGAGTAAAGCGTGAAACACTGAGTGCTCATTTGCATGTCATTACCCATAATTCCTGGCTGCAGTGGAAGCATTGTATGCTATGACAGGGGTGCGCAAACTGGGGGGCGCGAGATTTTTCTGGGGTGACGGGGACGCGGGCAGTTGCAGAGGTCCTGCACTTTTCCCCAAGGCATTTAAATTAAATGCCGGGGGATCGCATGAGGCCTCTGCAACAATAAAACTTACCGGGATTCAGACGCTGTAATGCGTCTCCATGGCAATGCGGCGGAGTCATGTGATGTCACAGGCGTCAAATGATGCCGCGAGTCACGTGACCTGACATCATATGACCCCGGAGCGCCATTTGACATAGCTACAAAGTAGGAGCGGGGAGAGAGCTCCGGAGCAGGCCAGACGGGGGCGCAGCAGTAAAAGTTTGTGCTCCCCTGTGCTATAAGATGATGGGGAAATGCAGGGCTGCAGACCTGTCTGAGACATGTGAGTGTGCTCACAAGTGGTCATTTTATTTACTACATATGAATCAAAAATGTCTTACGTTGAAAACAGCTCATGCAAAATATACCTGGAGAAGATTTACTGCAGAAGTCAGTTGGGCTACCTCTTTATAACCCAGTACTAATGTCTACATACCCTTAGTGCTCCAACAGCCGTGTGGCTGATACCAGTCGGTGGCTCAACATTCTTATATAATAATAATAATAATAATATAAAGCCGTACTGACTATTCTCTTGACATAAAAAACACAAGACAAAAAACCCCCCCATAATTAGCACATGATAATAATAATTATACCTGCTGACAGCCACTGTCACTTCTAATTCTCTGACCCACGCCAGACACAAACAGATACAAGCTCTGTCATGAGGAAGGCCTGTGCTTTTGGCTGTCACACAGTATTAAAGATGTGGAGGCACACACCCCAGCAGACCATCTGGTAGCACGTCTGTGTTACTTTAACGTGCCCATCATTGTGGACGACACGTTTTTTTTTACTCTGTTTTGAACAACACACTTTATTTTTTTGCCAATCTCGCACTTCAATAAACCTTTACACGTTCTTTATTTACCCGTTGATGTGGAGATATGTGTTCTTGTCATTTATCTCATTTTGGGTGATTTAAAATAAAACGGAACTGGTTTTCCGCCATGGAAAATAATGCTTGTGTTTTCTGAGCTCTACTGAGAGATACAAGTAAAATAAAAACAGTGTTGAATATTTCGCTTTTTAGTGCGGAATTTGATTTTAAAAGATTGTTGCTGACATTAACTAAGCTTTGCTACTGAATAGGATACAAAGTGGGAAATTCTATAGTGCCCAGAGGGACCAATCGCATGATAATCGTCTTGAAAACTCCTATTGACTTGAATAGGGGGTTTCAGTTGATCAACATGCGATTGACTGCTTTGGACAGTAGAGAATTACCCCCACAAATTAAACTGTAAGCTCTTTGGGGTAGGGACTTCTTTCTACCAATATTACATTTATCTGTTGATGCACGTATCCGATATATATATATTATTATATTCCCTGTACCAGGGGCAGATTAGAGACAGATATTGGCCCGGTGATATTTGTCTTGCCGGCCCTCCTCCCATGACTTGGCGTGATAGCGCCATGTCATGGTGACACAGCGCCATGTCACGTCACATTGTCATGGCAATGTGTCGCCTGGTCACCATGACAACGCAATGCTGCAGGAGGAGATATCGCGCTGGTAAGAGGCACTTACAGAGGCCCCGCGTTCAGTTTAATTGTTTCATTGTTGTGGGGAAGAGTGGGGGGCCTCTGTAACCACCATCAAGCCCCTGTTACACTATAACCCCCCCCTTCCCCAATACAACACAATAATCCTCCTCCCCAATACAACGCAACACAATAACACCCCTCCCGCAATAAAACACAATAACCACCTCCACTCCACCAATACAACACTATACCCCCCTCCCCCAACAAAACACAACAATCCCCCCTCCCACACACAATTTTGAGGGGCACCCTCCCGTGCTGCTCGGGTGGATGCGGAACTTGGGCCCGACCTCTTGCGCGCGCAGGGTTAGGGCTTACCCCGGAGGCCGGGCCGGAGCACAGGAGAGAGGCCTGCTGCAGGGGGGACAGTTGTCCAGGCTTTCTCCCCACTCCCCCGTCGGCAGCCCTAGTACAGGCCCGTGGACCATCGGCCCTCCAGGCATTTGCCCTGTTTCCCGGCAGCCCATTCCGCCCCTGTGCTGTAATTGTATTGTAGGGTTGTAAAAATTGTACAGTGCTGTACCTGCTTTTCATTCAAAATATTAAAATATACGTATATACAAGACATATTCTGGTGCAGGAAGACACCTTACATCCCTTTCACTTGAATGGGTTGGAAGATGTCTTTCCGATGCTGGAAGGTGTCTTATAGAACAGCACCGCTTAGTAGATATGGGCCAGAATCTTTACGTTCAAAACATGAAGTCTAGGTACAGTAGACACTGTCCTCAGAGCCGCGACCAGCAAGCAAAAGTCTGCAGCGCCCGGGACAGTGTTTGCCGCCATCGTGATGAAGGTGGATCCATGCCTCTGAATGGGCCCTCCGCAGCGTTCAACCTCCAGTGCCGCAACCACCGGAGTCACCTAACCACGCATGGCAGCGGCACTGAATTCAGCAAGTCTTACTACATCTGTACTGCCCTAAGCATTGCCATTTACATGTTTGGCGTTTGAGTGACAAAATATATTGCATGTGTGTGCCACCTTCTACTGTCTTTTTTTTCATGGGCGCAAGAGTGGAATGCACATGACGTACACATGTGAATGCCATGTAAAAAATTGTATATGCGCGCCAAATATGTATTGGAAACTGCATCAAAATCATATGCCAAGTTGTACCTATAACTATAGAATGAGTTCTCTCAGAGTTAGAAGTTAGCTAAACGTTAAACTCCATGGCCATACCTTATTTCTTTTTTGAACATGAACTATAATGTTACAACCATATATGAGATGTGCTGCTTTTAAATGCCCAGGCCCGTGGGTTACTGTAAAACTGTCCACGGCTCAGATTGTTAGCAGCAGACTAAAGCAACCACACATGCGTCTGAATCCAAAGCTCTGCCATTGAGAGCGCCAAATAATCTTTGATTTTTTTTCTAAGACACACAAAGAAAGTAGAACGTATAATATGTAGATTCATGTGGGCTCCGGCGCCAGTGGAATTAATTATTTTTAAGAGGGATAAAATACGCTGAAGTTTAACGTACTCTACGGGGTGAAATATTAAGCTCCTGAAATGTGCAACTTTGTGGATCAAAGAATTAGCATGTGAAATGTAAGAAACATGTTGATGAAGTTTCTTAGATTGTATACAGAGGTTAGCTAGTCACACAAAAATACATAATAACAGATACAGCTATGTGTCACTGGTTCCTAAATACTCTGATTGCCTATTCTCCCGCTAAATACTGTAAAAACTAAAAGGAGCAATCCCAGCAGGCAAATGTTATTATTAGGATTGAAGCAGGGGGACTCCGGAGCCGAACCCCATTAAGTTCAGCTCCGGGGACCCCCTGCTTCCAGAGATATATATCTCCAAAGGGTTGCCGATATCTCTCTGATTTTCAAAAAGCTCCCGCATAATGTGGGCCAATAGGAAGCTGCGCTGGATGACGTCACTGCTTCCTATTGGCCCACAGGGCATTGGTGCTTTGAAAAGTGACCATTATGTGATCCCTGCTAGCGAGCAGCAATGGCTACAGACACCCTCTCCGGAGGTAAGTATCTCCGGAAGCAGGGGGTCTCCGCAGCTGAAATTATTGGGGATCAGCTCAGGAGACCCCGTCTGCAATCCTATGTAAAAAAAAATTACCCGCTTCGATTGCCTCTTTAAAGGTTTATTCTATATATAATCAGGTCCTATGAAGACTAAAATCGCTATTGACGTCAATGGGAAATTTCGGTCAAAAATAGTCTGACTGGCCACTTCGGCAGATATATTATAACCCTCTTAGTTACTCAGAAAACAAAAAGCACAGAGCGCACCGAGGTTGAAGAATTATATATTAAAAGTGAATACAAATAACAAGTATAACTTACATATAATGAATCTGTTATCCAGAGAGATCTTTAAGTGTTACAGTCCATGCTGCCCCGTCCGTGGATAGAAGGGAGGCAACGCCAAGCTCGAGACAGTCTATCCCGCATCAGGCGGAGCAGGTTAGTCTGCGAAACATGTTGTGGTAAGAGTACTGTGGACACCTCATGCAGATCAGCACCCTGTCTAATTGCCAGTTGGCTCGAGAGAGACTGTGAATTTGGGAGACTTGCACATAACAGCACACGGGGCGCGCGGTACTGCGCATACCCGGAAGTAGCAGAGCAGAGTAAGATGGAGACACCACTCAATCCCAGCGCGCGGGATAAACAGTCTCGAGCTCGGCGTTGCCTCCCTTCTATCCACGGACGGGGCAGCATGGACTGTAACACTTAAAGATCTTTCTGGATAACAGATTCATTATATGTAAGTTGATACTTGCTATTTGTATTCACTTTTAATAACTTCAACCTCGGTGCGCTCTGTGCTTTATGTTTTCTATGACTGACCTACCTGTGGAGTAATCCTCGGTGGATCTTCAGTGGAGAAGGGGAATATCTCCACGCGCAGAAGCAGCAAAAGGAAGGAGTTGGTTCACACCTGAGACTGTAGGAAGCATGAGCGCAGATCAGTAACCCCTTTTTCTCTTAGTTACTTAACCCATTGATGCCAAGGTGCCTTTTAACAGACTGTCAAACAATATGCAGTGCACAAAGCCCAATTAAGTGCAAAGCCTTTGCATACTGTCACAGATGGGGCAGCTTTGGACCTTCGCAGAAGTCCACAAAGAGTCACAAGAAGTGATTTTCCCATTTTACCAAACTTCGGCCCAGATTCATAAAGCTCAATTAACATCACGTTCAGACCAACGGTGCACCTTCACAGGACAATAACGATAAGCTATGCTTTCTCCTTTAAAGAGTATATCGTTAACTATAATGAACATTAGTGATGACATGCAAATGAGGCATTATCATAACATTGTATATCCACTAGAGTCTGTTAATGTTGGGACTTAAAGTAGCAGAACATGTATACTAGCCCTGCGTTTTATTTTTTACATTTTTTTACAGGATTGGAGCAGGGGGTCTCTGAAGTCCAACTGTATTCATTTCAGCTTAGTAGACCACCTGCTTCCAGAGATACTTACCTCCGAAGGGGGTGTCTGTATCTGCAGCCAGGGAACTGTGTGCCTAACATAATGGCGGCATTTAAATGTCCCACATCACGCGGGCCAATAGGAAGCCGTGACATCATCCCTTGCTGCTTCGTATTGGCCCATCTGACCAGGACATTTAAACTCCACAGAGATACTGGGACCTCTATGGCGGTAAGTATCTCTGGAAGCAGGGCGTCTACTGAGCTGAAATGAATGCAGTTCGGCTGAAATGAACACGGTTTTACTGATTTACTCTGGAGACCCCTGCTTTAATCATAGCATGGGAATAAATAAATAAATTGTACAGTGCTACATTTGTTAAGTCATAGCTAAACTTGGGTTTACTCACATCCAGACCAATATATAGGACTCTGGGTGGATATGATTTACCTGACAGTGTTATTTCCCTCTCCTTTCTTAACTTGAGCTAAAGACCTATTTCTGGATCTGGCATTAAGCCTATGCTAATGAGATGTAGTTTGGTTGTTGTTTTTGAATATAATTAGCTTTAAGTATATGGTGTTAACTCAGGGAACATAACATCCCGGTATAAGCCCTGATTAAATAGAGCTTTGTGGATCTAGTCCTTTGAGACTGTTCTTGAAATCGTTGTAGGATTCCTTATCATTTCCTTAAAACTCGGGCTCCTTCTGTCATTTCTACTGCAGCTTTATAATAAAGGCACTGGGACACACATGCACCATATGACTCTCTTAAAATCATGCTTAAAAGACACATGTAGGATTCTAGATACATAGCCACCTGTGGACTGTTGATCTCTGAAAATCTCCCTACAAGCTTTTTCGAGTTCTCTACACCTTGTGTAAATGGGCAGTGATGCTAACATTGTCTCGACATATGTCCATCAATTCACTAGCCTCTCCGTTTTCCCGACGTCTTAGTGTTATTTCCGTGCTAGGCATCTAACCACATTGCCATTGACTGAGGATGTGAAATCAGCAACACAGCTTCCTATGAGGTTCCACACTGCATGACCCTCCATTTACCTATTTAGCCACCGAGAGGTGACACAGTGTGCATGAAAGCCAGTCTCTGCCTCCAACTTAATATTCCCATCACAGCCTCCCCTTGACTAATGGGCACAATAAAGGACATTCTGTCTAACTCAATGGGACAGGAGGGGGAAAACAATCTTTGGTTTTCTTGGTTGCTTTCATAATAGCTGGAGTGCAAAACAAGACAGATTTCATATTACGGTAATTAAAAGCTTAAGTATTGGCAAAAAACAATTATTCGCCATCTGTAAATAGATCTGTACTTTGGATAAATCAATAACTGGAGCTCAAACCCAGCTTAGTGAGAAGAGAGTAATTAGAAATGTGTTTTCTTTGCAATCCTAAAGTAACAAGGCTTGTTTGGGAGAGAAATGGTTTATCCCACGCTACACTGTGACTGATGAGACAATGTTGCTATATACCTGATCGTTTTCAACAGAGACGGAACTAGGTATTTTTGGGCCCAAGGCAAGTTCCAACAACTGTCCGTGCACCCCTCAATTTATAGAACTCCATCTCTCTTGCCCCCCACTTTCCCTCCCTCCTCTCCCATTTCTCTCTCTCTTCCCCCTCTTTTCTATTTCTCAACTCCCTTCTCTCTCTCCCCCCCCCCCCCTGTTTCTCTTTAACCTCCCCCGGGCCCTGGGGTTTTGATCTGTCTTTATGGTGGTGGGGAGCCCAACCAAGTGTCCGATACCGGAAGTTGGGCCTGACTTCTGACGGAGCCTGATTTCTGAAATGGGACCCCATATGACACTGGGTCCTGATTTGAGATGAGCACTGTCACACACCCCTATCAGGCTGCACCTGGGGCAGCTGCCGCACTCGCCCTGCCCTAGTTCCGCCTCTGGTTTTCAATCCTCGCCCTGCCCTAGTTCCGCCTCTGGTTTTCAATCCTCGCCCTGCCCTAGTTCCGCCTCTGGTTTTCAATCCTCGCCCTGCCCTAGTTCCGCCTCTGGTTTTCAATCCTCGCCCTGCCCTAGTTCCGCCTTTGGTTTTCAATCCTCGCCCTGCCCTAGTTCCGCCTCTGGTTTTCAATCCTCGCCCTGCCCTAGTTCCGCCTCTGGTTTTCAATCCTCGCCCTGCCCTAGTTCCGCCTCTGGTTTTCAATCCTCGCCCTGCCCTAGTTCCGCCTCTGGTTTTCAATCCTCGCCCTGCCCTAGTTCCGCCTCTGGTTTTCAATCCTGTACCTAACTATATGTGCAGTAACACACTAAACTACTATTTCTCAGTCCACTGTTCAGGGATTGTAGGAATAAATAGCTGTCTCTGAGTGGGTGCACTGGTTCTATACTTCCTTGTCCCAGGCTGGGCTGTACAAGCTGTGTAATTCAGCAAGCAAACGCTCTGGGACATTCATGTACAACAATATAGATGGGAAGCTAAAAGTGAAACACCCACTGAGTGCTCATCTGCATATCATTACCCAGAATCCTTATATGCCATTTAAATGCTCTATGACATGTAACAAAAGGGTGAAGGATGCAAGTTTCGGGAACTGTGGAAGACAAAGATACACTCATGGGTTCTCTGTCTTTCAAAGAATAATCAGTGAATTACTACGCCCACATCTATGCACGCATCTTACATGCATGTGTGTGTGTGAATGGGCAGTTAAGAAACACAGTCTGGATAGCTGCAGTAATGAACACGGCTCAGATTCACAGAAGCACTAGGTGTGCACTCGCCTTCGGAGTCGCACAATAAGCATTTAATCATTGAACATCTAAATGGATACAGCAGCCAATTAAATGCTCTCGAAAAGAAATAAACGGGCAGGAGAAAGAGCTGTTCTGGTGGCATCAGTAAAGTATGATGGATTGTCCTTTTAGAAGACTAAAAAGTATTTTACTGGGATCTTTCTGTAATTTCTAAGAATTGTAAAACCTAAATCGAAAGCATTAGCATTAGTTGTGTCACATGATATCCCTCACCAGGCAGCGCTATGAATTTTGTATGACTCTGTAGTCTACATCATAAAATAAATGAAAATTTTAGGTGGAAAAACATTGGTTTATTGAAAGCCCCATAGCAGATGTAGGCAGAATATTAGTTACATGAAACCTCGCATTCCAACAACATAAAAAAAAGTCAAGGTTTATTGCCTAAGAGGATGGGTAACAGATCTTCACACTAAAAGTCTCACTGAACAATGCATGGGTGGAATAGCAGTTGTTTTAATGTGTTTCGTGGACATTTCTATGCTCAAATAGAATTTATTTTATTTACATAATCTTAACCTACAGCCATTATTCTAAAATCTTACCTCAAAAGCCTTTTCCACTGAAATGCTCTTTTTTCAAAAGTCAACAGCTGTTGGGTAAAGATATTATACATCTAGGCCCATGTTTACTAAACAGTGCTGTGCCACAAGACTTCAGGTGCTGGGTGACAATTTAGAGCCCTTTGATTTAGGTGTCCTCAAGTGCTGGAAGACGCCTTATTATAGAAGACTGATTAGTAAATATTGTGTGGCCCAACGTGTTTCCTGGCCCTGGTCCAGTCGGTGCCACCGTTTAGTAAATATAGGCCCTTATTTTCTAATTGTTAACCCCTTTGCTGTCAGAGAGGACCGCAATGCATTTTGCAATGTGTCGCTGGCCTGTCTGGCAGCGAAGAAAAAAAAATGCAGCTTCACAAGAGCGTTACATACATGTCCCAAACAGCTGCATTTAAACATAGTGCTGTGAACATGGCACTTCCCGCTAATGCTGAGAAGAGGAGAGAGCTTAGTATCACTGGAAGGAAAGGGTTAACGCTTGCTTTCGTATTGACCTCGCTGCACTTAATCCATTCACCGCAGTATGAAATTTAGTGCAGCTAAATGCAAACCTTAGAATACACCAGGGGTGCGCAAAAATGGGGGGGGGCCTAGATTTTCTGGGGGGGCACGGCAATTACAGAGGTCCCACACTCTCCCCCCAGGCATTTAAATTAAATGCCGGGGGACCACACAAGGTCTCTATAACACACTTACCTTCCCTTCCAGTGAAGCATTGTCATGGTAACCCGGTGTGAAATGACGCTGTCACGTTCCCATGGCAACGTGACATCACATGACCCTGCATGTCATTTGACGCGGGGGGGGGCGCAAGGCACCCAGAAGAGCAGGCAGGGGTGAACAGTGAATTGCGCAGTGAATCCAGTGGTCAGATCTCACGATGATTGCTCCTAGTCCCGTTCCAGCAATGCTGACATGCAGTGTTTCATTACCCCTGATGAAGTTCCTGCAGTAGGAATGAAACGCATAGGGTTTTATCTTGAATATTACCTGTGTTGACTTGAGAGGAGGAATAACAGCAGAGCAGCTTCAAACAGCTGACGGATTTCCCCCACCACGTCACTGGAACGGGACTAGGAGCAATCATCGTGAGATCTGACCACTGGATTCACTGCGCAATTCACTGTGCACCCCTGCCTGCTCTTCTTTTATATATATATATAGAAACACGCGCTGGGCCATTGGTTGACAGAACTCAAGACACCTGCCAATCACAAATAGTATCAAAGCTCAATCAGTCACGTGAGGCCAAAGAAGCATTGGGAAGTAAAGACACATAGGTATACTCATAATATTATATAAATAACCATAAAAGTTTGCAATTTAATACACTACTTAATAATAAAAAACAATACCAAAAATGTATTAACCTAAAATATATGTATAAGAAAATAAAAATATCTAGCCCAGTGCACAGTATCCCTCATAAAAGGAAAATATCCGAAGGACACCACACAGAATAAGAGTACAGATTGACTTGTAAAAGAGAACTGAATGAAAATATTTATCAATAGCGAAGGATAAAATAGTTGCGGAGGAGATGGCGCTGACAATGACGGTGCCTTTTATGAAGATATTAATTGGTGAGAAAGGCACCCAGGTCTATTTCCACATTTAGTCCATGTGGAATAAGGGTTTTCAGGGTATGTATCCACCTAATTTCGAGTCTGGAAATATCATTGTCACCTTCTCTTCGAATTTATTGGAAGTTTTTCAATTCCTACGCAAACAATACCTGTCGGATTTTGGTTATGAAATTCTTTAAAATGTTTGGAAAGATTATGTTGTAGGAGTCCCTTTTGTATATTAGTTATACGCTCAGCAAATCTCAATTTTAGTTTTCTTGTTGTTCTACCTATTTATTGCTTGTTGCAGGGACATTGGATGAGATATACTACATTAGAGGAATCGCAACTATTGAAGTTGGTGTTTTCACTTTTAGTCTTGGTTGATAGAAATCGCTTGACCTGTTTAAGTTCATGAATATTAAGTGTACACATTTTACATCTCAAACACTTAAAGAAGCCTTTAGCTACTAAATATATGTGAGAACCGATTTATTACTGGTATTTTTTAAAGTGGCTCCCAGCTGTTTAAAAAATACCAGGAATAAATCGATTTGAGAGGAGGAATAATAGCGGTGGGACTGGAGCGGCTTCAAACAGCTGACGGATTTCCCCCACCACCTTCTGACGTCACTGGAACGGGACTAGGAGTAATCATTGTGCGATCCGACTACTGGAGTAGTAGCCTCACATACAGAAGCACTGGATGAGAGAGGGAGACTTTTCGTTTGTAAATGTTATATCTTTAAGTATTTCACCATATTGGCTCTCTTTTGTTATTCACAGGATCCATAGAACTGTTGGGACTTTACACTCCTTCAAGCTATTGCATTTATGTATTACATTATCCACTAATTGTCTACTTAGTTGCACCCTATGTTCAATTGTTTCTTTTTGCTATATCAATTGTAGCTTTGTGTGAGATCAGAAACACTTTGGCAACACATAGGGACCATCTTTCTATTGCTTACATCTGGTCAGTTGCGCACCTTCTACTCTATATACACTCTACAGTATATACACACACATATACATACATACATACATACAAACATACATACCTATACTGGGCCAAAACCCACTCCCCCACCAAAAAAAGTCACTCTCCCCCACCCCCCCACAACACTTACCTATGGCGGGGTCCGATTGTGGCCTTCCGGTCCGATTGTGTCTCCCGGCCTTCTGCTGTCTTCTCACCTTTTAAAATCATGTTTTACTCCTGCAGCACTATTCAAAATGGCCACGTGGCATCATATTAATAGTGCTGCAGGAGAAAAACATGATTTTAAAGATCAAGACGGAGAAGACCGGGAGACAATGGGGACA